>NC_090059.1:14031256-14108756 GCF_038355195.1 Osmerus mordax | reverse complement strand
GAATGAGTAAGAAAGGCAAACGTTAGGATGGTGGAGGCAGCGACAAAAAAGCACCGGATTGTAAACACAATCTGCTATCATCATAAACCACGAAGAAACCAGCACTAGCACACGCAGCGCGTCGACGCACGTCAACAGCAGCCATGTTGGCTATTCAGGGCTCCATCAGGTACAATGATGAGCAGACAGCTGATTTAGAACCTGGACGTGGAGTCTGCCGCCACAGAATTTGACAATGAGGCCCCCTCCCTCTCCCTCCTGTCTCTCTTCTGTCCTACCCCTCCTTCTCTCCTCCTCTTCGCTTCTACTGCTACATTCCTGCTCTCTACCCTCCTGCTCCTCCTTCCCACCTCCTCCCATCTGACTCCAACCTCCCTGTCTCTCCCTCCTCGTCCTCTCCCTCCTCCTCTCCCTCCTCCTCCTCTCCCTCCTCCTCTTCTCCCTCCTCTCCCTCCTCATCCTCCTCCTCTCCCTCCTCATCCTCCTCTCCCTCCTCCTCCTCTCTCTCCCTCCCTCCTCTCCCTCTTCTCCCTCCTCCTCCTCTCCCTCCTCATCCTCCTCTCCCTCCTCCTCCTCCTCCTCTCCCTCCTCCTCCTCTCCCTCCTCCTCTCCCTCTTCTCCCTCCTCCTCCTCTCCCTCCTCCTCTCCCTCTTCTCCCTCCTCATCCTCCTCTCCCTCCTCCTCCTCTCCCTCCTCCTCTCCCTCTTCTCCCTCCTCCTCCTCTCCCTCCTCCTCCTCATCCTCCCCCTTTCCTCCCCCTCCTCTCCCTCCTCCTCTTCTCTACCACCCCTCACCTTCCCCCTCCCTACTGTAGCCTCTTCGCCCGTCCCCGTCCCCCCCCCTATATTTTCTCCCTACATTAGATTCCTGAGCTGCAAAGGAGACAGATGGTTGCTATGGCAACTATCTGCGGGGATGAGGAATGTGCTCCTGTGCAGCGCATCTGTTTCTCCCTGGTTGTCTGTGGCTCCACCCACTCAGAGGAAGAACCCTTCAGCGCAGGTGAAGGGGTGTGGCCTACTGGACAAAGGTTCTCAGGCCACAGGTGTGTGTGTCTCTACCTATAGCAGTAAAATAAAAATACAATATTTACTAAATTGTTGCTCTTGCTAACGCACTCCAGACTGGTACATATCAGACCTAGAATTCTCTCTCTCTTTCTCTTCCAATATTTCGGATAGAAAGAGTTAAACTGTTCCTGGAATGGGTCCAGGACAGAGGTAGGATTGTTCATACTTCCAGAAGACTGGACCACCACAATATCACTAAGTATGGGAAATAAACAAAAACAATTTCATATTTTTACCTCTCCTTCCACATCTCACATCCAGTAGTGCTGTCCTAGGCAGCATAGACGGCCTCCATACCAATGACGGGTCATATTATTTAGCCTTTTCCAATTAAAGCACTGAGAAATCAGATCCACTATCGACAAGAAAGGGAAGAGGGAGAGAGGGGGAGAGAGAATGAGGAGGGGGATGGAAGGATCCGCACCATCCAGGATTACAGAACACATAACATGCAGCTAAACAGTATCTTAGCCACAAGCCTCAGAAAAGGAGGAGGAGAGCATGGTTGGGTGTGATTAATGGATTAAGGAGAGTGAAAAAAAAGAGAGCGAGAGAGAGAGCGAGAGAGAGAGAGAGCGAGAGAGCGAAGAGAGAGAGAGAGAGAGAGAGCGAGAGAGAGAGAGAGAGAGAGAGAGAGAGAGTAGTAGAGGAGCAAGTGCAGAGATTTATAAATAGAAAAGAGAGTGAGATAGCTGAGAGTGAAAGATAGCAACACGTACTGTTGCATGTTTTGACAGAAGAATAAAAGACGATATACAAGAAAACCAAAGCAGATCTAATAAAAGCAATGTTAGTGTTGCAGGACCAAACTTACCGGGGTGGTATGTGTCCATGGAGGGATTCTTTGCAGAAGTGCAGGTGTGTGTAGGGGAGTCAAGCTCTGATTGGGGAATGCGAGGGCTCTCACAAATTTTGCTTTCCGCTGGGGGGCTGGGAGCAGACAGCAAGCATGCACACACACACACACACACATAGAGAGAGAGAAACAGAGCGAGAGAGAGAGACAGAACACACACACACACGTGTCGGCAGAACAAGCATGAGGAGAGAAAGGGAAAGAGAAAGAGAGAGGGAGAAAGAGAGTGAAAGAGAGGGAGAAAGAGAGGAGAAAGAGAGAGGGAGAAAGAGAGAGGGAGAAAGAGGGAGAAAGAGAAAGAGAGGGAGAAAGAGAGGGAGAAAGAGAGAGGAGAAAGAGAAAGAGAGGGAGAAAGAGAGAGGGAGAAAGAGAGTGAAAGAGAGAGGGAGAAAGAGAAAGAGAAAGAGAGGGAGAAATAGAGGAGAAAGAGAGACAGACAGAAGAGGGAGAAGGACACTGGTGCATGCTGGTGCTTTTGCACATGCTATTCACACCCTTTCACAGGTTTCTGATGAATGGTGCTACGTTGGGCAAAGTATACGCTTCAGGAGTTATGGTCACAAGATACATTTTGTCTTTTTTACAGTTTGGAAACTGTGTCATTCCCCAGGCTCAGATTAAGGCAAAGGCAAAATGATAAATGTCACTCGTGAAACGATAAGTGAAAAAGTATTGTCTAAATGTAGTACCCAACACACCGAACGGTACATACCCTAAACCTGTTATACATGACAACACCAGAAGGACGTTCAGATACTGGAACCAGCATTCCTGGCACTTCAGATCACACCAACCGCAAAATTTTTCAGTTCACTTGTTTTTGCCCATTCTAACATTCAATCGAACGGTAACTGAATGCCTGGGTGCCTGTCTGTCTGCTTTAAATAGCCACGGCCACATGACTCACTAGGAGCCATTGATTTTTGTGAACGGGGATGGTGTATCTTCTAAACTGGCTGTGGATGGTACGTCCAGTCCTGTGGCATTAGCTTGTTTTCCAGCGGAGGTCTTCTAACTGGTCGATCTCATACTTTGTGATGTCAGGGGATCATTTTCTATAGAATGAATGAAGGTCGGGAGAAAGCCTATGAAATGGGATGGACACACACAAACAGCCCCAGCCCAGAGAGGGGAACAGCCCATAGAGAGGGGAACAGTCCAGAGAGGGGAACAGCCCAGAGAGGGGAAACAGCCCAGAGAGGGGAACAGCCCAGAGAGGGGACAGCCCAGAGAGGGGAACAGTCCACAGCCCAGAGGAGGGGAACAGCCCAGAGAGGGAAACAGTCCACAGCCCAGAGAGGGGAAGGGGGTCCTTGGGTACCAGCTTCAGTTTGGGCAGGGATGGGCGGGGGGGGGGGGGGGGGGGTGATTACAATGAATGAATCTGGAGCAATACAACAATACTTCTCAACAAAGAAACTACATTTCTTGAGCTTATGCAGAATATAGGAAACTGCTGCTCATGTCTGTTGGAACTTCAAGCTGTAAGTTACACATGCATATGAAAAGATCACCAGCCTGCAGAGTGAGATGAACACGAAAGAGCCCAGTATGTTTGCCTTGTGATGCAATTACAGCCAGAATGCAAATTACATCCATTTTAGGAATGTCCCCACACCTGCCTTTAGCACAAGCAAAGAGCCCTCAACATTTCTTTCTAACAGGAAATGTCTAAAGAGAATGTGTCAGGTTTGGGGGATAGTAATTGTAGCAGGAAACTTAACAGAGAGTCAGTCAACTTCTGTCTTGTAGCTGGTCTCGAGCACTGCACAGTGAATGAAGGGTCATAAAGTAAAAGAAAGTATGAGATACAGTATGTCAACAACGTTCGTCCCAGAACTACTGGTGCACCGGGAGACGAAGAGGAGCCTGTGTTTTAAGGAAATGATTGGAGCAAGAGGGCATATTGTATTTCTAAACCCTTCTCTGTACACAAATACCAAGTACCAACTGAAAATCGAGGACTAACCCCACACTGAAAAACATTGACTGCCCCTTTGCATTTAAAGTATGAAGCAGAACAATCTTCTGTAAACATAAAATTCTCAACCTGTGGACCAAGTGATAAAGTTATGTCTGTCTGGAAATATAAACAAGTCTAATGTCTATCCGGACTCCAAGTAAGATATTGTGCATTAAAATTCAGCATTTTTGACTGTAATAAAACTCAATGTGACTACATCTGATGCATGATTTCAATTAAAGGCTACATGACATATCTGACACTTCCATGTAGTGGATCAGGAGGAAACTCATTATGGGGCAGACAAAAAGAGAATTAGTGGCACATGGCTCCAGAAGCACTGAGGCCAGTGATTCTGGAGCCAGGAAGAGATAGGCTATCATGGGATAATCTGTATGAGAGCTTCTATCTATCACACACATTCTGGCTCAGTCGGTCTCTGAGGCATGACAAGACAAAGCGTTCATTTCACCATTATGAACAGGTGTTGGCTCCAAAAACGCACAATTGGTGGAATCCCTTGACGTGCTAAGCAGCTTTCCTTTCCTGTCCGTCGAGTACAGCTTCTCAGGCTCCCAGAATATGGTTTGTATGATTGAGTTGGAAGTGTGCCCAACCCAACTAACCAAAACAATTCCACACATTTTACATTTTTGCCATTTTTCCAAACACATTTTTTTGGGGGAAGAAGTCAACATTCAAGTGTCTTTTCCAGGAGCAGCGGGAGCCTGAGGAGAGTCCAGTCAAGTGGACCCTGGCTCTGGGTCCCTGCTGTGGCCATGAAGGGCACACCGACACGCCAGAGCCGTGTGCAACCATGTTTGTGTTAAACTGGGTTGTGCGCCGCATGCACAAGAAGCCGTTGGAACATCTGCCTTCTCAGCGACATGTCGGAACAACTGGAGCACAACAGGAACAGACGCAGCACTGTTGAGTACCCTCAACAATCTCCGCAAGCTAATGACAGCTACACTGTGCGCTGAAACACTGTTTTGTGTGTGTGTTTTTTTTTATGGTGTGTGTGTGCATTTGGGTATGCTATTGAGAGAGGGAGTTTGTGAGTGTAAGCATGCTCATGTTTGTGTTTTTGCTTCGGTTAGAGCCAGAGACAGTATCTGTGTGTGGGATGAGTGTGTGTGTCTGTGAGGGTGTCTGTGTGTAGTACATATGTGTGTGCTGGAAATGTGTGCTCATACTGTAGAAGTGCTGGAGAGGTACCCATCAGTGGCTGAAACTGGGGTAGCCAGGAAATGACATCGGCAGCACAAATGCCACAGTGAGAAATATTCCTGAATCAATACCAGGAAAGAAGCCTGACCTAAAGTTCAGCATGACAACAACACTGCTGCAACTCAGGGAACAGAGTCCACATGTGGTGTGTTCCGGTGGTGTGGAAGGCTTGTGAGGACAGTGAAAGGCCATCTAGTGGAGCGTGGACCCTGTGGCTGTGGAGAAGTAGGGCCGACTCTGCTACTCTCCTGCGTGGCTGAAACACTGGGACAGGCTTGCTGACACCTTGATGGATGGCAGAAGGCTAATCTAGTCCGCTAATGAGTTTATGAATAATTATCTGTAAGTGCTGATGCAAGTAGCTGTGAATATAGATATTTGTTACACCCCCAGTATATATATAGTGTGTACACATGATAGAGGGAGGGAGAGAGAGAGCAAAATTCACAACAAGAGAACCCTCAAAGAATCTTCTTTTCCCGAAAGACATCCAAAAACGGAAAAATATAGGTAAAATAATTTCAGCAAATGTATTATGCAATCGAAATCACAGGTTAGATATAGAAGAGATAAACTCTGTTTAAACATGACAGCCCAGGGTACATTCAATATTCACACACACGCTCACACTACACCCACACACACACACACACACACAGGCACACACACACTGTCGGTGATACAGGTGAAAAAAAGCAAAAACACCCAGAGCTGTAAGAGGCAAAGCACGCAGCCATGGTCACTATGGCAACAGCAGAGCTGAGGGTAGGAGTGATAGAGTCCAGCCTGTTGTGGGAGAAGATGGTGACGAGGGCCCCCGGCTGCTGATACAGTAGCCCTCCTCCAAGCCCCACAGCTCCTCAGCTGACAGCCACCTCCCTCTCCTGGACCCCCTCCTGGACCCTCTCCTGGACCCCCTCCTGGACCCTCTCCTGGACCCCCTCCTGTACCCCCTCCTGGACCCTCTCCTGGACCCCCTCCTGTACCCCCTCCCGGACCCTCCCCTGGAACCTCTCCGTGGTCCGAGGCAGGTGAAGAAGTGGCACCCTTTCCAATGTTCTTTCCACAGGAGGTCGATTTGGAGTAAATCCTCTCGACTCAAATTTAAAAGGTTACAAACGCTCCTGCTATAAAAACAGCAAACCACGGTCAGAGAATGGATACTTTAGCTACTGTGGCTGCGCGTGTGCGGTAGAATGAGACTGAGCATGCCTATCAATACAGCCTTGGAGAGGATTAGTCTACCAAGGTAACACACACAACAAATTTGGAGAGAGGGTGGAGCTGATCTCCTAAGAAGACTCATTAGCACTCCTTCTCTTGCTCAGATAACCTCTCGGTGCCTGGATTAGGCCTTCAGCTTATATTCATTATTCCCAATGCTACATGGTGCAGCCGATGCTAACAAACAACGTCATTAAGGAGGAACGGCGGCCTTGAATAGGGACAACAAATGAGATGAATGCCAGCTGAGAGATTAGCTAAGAATACAATGCTGGGGTCTTATGACAGCCGCCCACTCCAGTGAACTCTCATTCCTGAAGAACACTGCATGACTCAGCAGGAGAGGTGGGCTAGCGAGGTTCGAGTGGTCACTAACTCAAACGCAGCTAACAGCTCTGCCTTCGCTCAGTGGTCGGGGTCAACCTTGAGGTGGTGCTACTTTGAGGAGGAGGGGGGGGGGGGTGAGGGGGGGGGGGTGAGGGGGGGGGGGGGGAACTGGAGTAGAGACCGCCTGCCAATGCCAGAGTAGAGTTAAATGAAACACTGCTCAGAGAAGGTGAGAGTATAATTGTCTAGGACCCAGTGAGAGATGGAGGTCCCTAATAATAGGCTAGCCTGCCTTGACCCCTATTTGACCCCTCTCACGGCTCAGCTTTAACCCCTGGAGAGGGTATTTATAGGTCTATGGCTGGTTGAGAGGTTTCTGAGACAGTACCTGAACCGGCCCCAAGAGGCTGGTCTAAGCTATGCTACAGCTGCGTGCTGGCATGCATAGACCACACTACACAACACTAGGCAACAGCCATTGGCTGGGTGGTAGTATTTTATTGAGTTGAGAACCCACAGAGTTATGAAACATTCAATTCAGACAGTGATTCAGCTAATTGCACTTATTCAGGTGACCGTTGTCGTAACTGCCCAGTGCCCTGGTCATCAAGATCACTGTAAAACTAACGTATGCATAAGAGCCTAAACGTCACACTTCATTAAACAAAAGCACAGATTTTCTGTATTTTCTGACTAAAGAGCATATGGGAAAATAGTTCAGCAGCAGACATATGCTGAGCTGGTCGTCTGTGCAGTGGACTCTGACCCTAACCCATAGATGCACTCACACACACACACACACACACAAACTCACACACACACATGAACACACACAAACAAAAACAAAACACCTAGAAGTGTTCCAGCGGAGACAAAGAATAATGTGTGTTTGTTTCGTTTTTCTACATTCAGCAGTGAACACTGAGCGGTAGCATGTATCGCATGGTGATCCCACCGCTGTGGTTTTGTAAGCAAATCATTATCAAGGCTATTAATAGCACACTGCGGGTTTCTCCTTCTGACTCCACATCTTACATTGCAAAGTATTGCACTGTAAACTTAGGGAAACCCAGTGGAGCCTACAATTCATGCTGCACACTAATAAACATATCTACTACCATTCACAGACAACCCTTGCTCAGGGGGGTATTTTCAGGACACTGGTTCCAAGTACTTCTCAACAGCTTCAGAAGTCAGTTCATAAATAGATTCCTGTTCTAACTCCTTTCTCTTACTGACAAAGAGAGGGTTTTTGTCGTTGATTTATTGCTGGGTATCACACAGAGTACTGACTGTGCCCACTCTTCAATGGAGTCACGCAGTGGGCCTGTCCAATCAGCACTAAGTGGTGAAATGGGTCGGTGTCTCTACCGGTTACCCCAGACTACTTGCTCATGCAGAGTATCCAGTTGATTGTCCACTGGTTAGCCTTTGATAAGCACATAAACCCCTTAATTAATGAGGATAAGATCATCATTACTGCTGATTTAATTGTTCTACATCAGATGGTACTGGCTGTTCCTGAGTGTAGGTATTGATGTTGAAGACAGGACTTATTGCTCACACTTATTCCCCAACTTCTCTCGAGTTTACAAACCTATTCTCTGATACAGGGTCAAGGGACTTCCATGTGGAAACAGAGGACAAATTGAGCAATTACGTAAATCGATACCATCCTGTAGTTTCTAAGTTGAGCTCATGTCTCTGATGCGGTAGGTAAGTGGCCCCTAGAACTAGGCGTCTAACATCTCTACAACATGCCTGAATGTGTCCCCTCACAGTCACAAAACGGAATACACTCAACGTTGTGTCATAAGAAAGCCATTTCTGATGCAGTAGCCTTAACTTTGAACCTTTACACTATCCATCTAGCGAGGTCATAATGGTAGAACGTCTATGACAACACTGACACACCATCATAGAACGACAAAACGATCCATGATACTGCGCCAGATATTTCGTAGACAAATTGGGGAACCCTAACACGACAAAGCAGTTCTCAACGATAACACACACACACGTTAGTTCTGAAAAGCAGCTTCTTCTTTCTCCTGACTTTTCCTGCTTCGAGCGACGTTCTCAAAATGCGTCTAAACTCATACAAACTGTCAGTGTTTTCCTGATATGACCTTCACTAGATTGATGTACTACGACAGATGAACACAATCCCACCAGGACAGGCGGCAGAGAGGTGTGACTGGTGGGTCATCAGATCCTGTGATGTCTCATGCATGGTGAGAAGCTCTCGCTGCAATGTCGCAGTTCACCATAACCCCCCCCCCCCCACACACACACACACCTCGGGCCTTCTTCCTAGCCCCCGGCAAGCACACTCTCCCAGCTGACCCTTCCCACGCCAAACAGATCACTGAACAGGAAGCAAATCGTTGTTTATCACTCGTATCCTGAGTGCAGCTGACGTCAAAGCCCTCTCTCCTGTCGGCGGCTGCACTATCACTGGTGTTGGGGTCCAAAGGCACTGACCCCTCCATGCAGACCCTACCGAGGCATCTTGTCCCTCTGACACCATCTACATATCCCTAGAGAGACACCATCTGCAACCGAGCTGAAAGCAGGAATCGATACCCACAAACAACACATGGGTGGGATGCTCAGACTAATCTGGCAGGTTCTTCACATCTGCTCCTGGAGCCTACACAGGCACCATGAGCTTCCCACAAGGTGCCGTTTATGACAGAAATACAAACATAGGTCATTTCTCACCCATTATGACGCATGAAATAGACAAAGTCACCGCTTAAGAACTCCAACCAGTCTGGCCCTGTAACTAAGACAACCCAGCCTTAGCTGGACCGACCGCATCCAAACTAACAATCAACACGCTGACCCCCCCCCCCAGAGCAGGTTAGCCTCTGATAGCCTGGGACAGGCCCAGGCCAGAGGAGGATAACCTATGCCAGGTGAGTGCAGGTAGATGACAGAAACCAAGGTAAGCAAGGAGGGCGGGGCTGAGCTCACCATTCTCAAACCAGGTCCCGTATGATTCTGGAAGTCTCGAGTAGGGCAGCAGCTCTCCTGCCTCTCCGTCCACTGACACAAACAGACCTTCCTCCCTGAAGGATGACCAGTTCATCAAAACTCAACGCTCGCACCCACACTCAGATGGCAAGCCAGGAGGGGAGGATGAAAGCCGGAACACAAGCTCTCCTCTTCTTCTTCTCTCGGAGGTAATCTCCACAGGTCTCAGGGCTGATGCCGTCCGCTCGCTCGCTTCAGTCGCAGTAACTGATACGGAGGCAGGCAGATATGGCAGGATGACAGGATCAAGAGAGGGACGAGGTGGGGGAGGAGGAGAATGAAACAGAAGAAGAAGGAGTCCAGGCAACAGTCCCTGTGTAACCATGGAGAGATTGAGAGACAGAGAGCGAGAGACACGGGAGTGACATCTCTGATGGCATCACACCTTCTTTAGAGCAGCTCGCTGACCAGGGAAGACTCGGCGGCGGACGGAGGCGTTCCTGAGCAGGCGAGGGGGCTGAGGACGGGCTGACGGGCTTCCTGGCTCCTCGCGTCCGTCTCCGTGACTGGGTTTGCGCGTAGCGCGTTATGTATAGATGTGAGAGGCGCTCGGCGGGAGCAGGAGCCCAGGTCTCCTCCAACAGATGAATGGCGCAGTGCTGCTGTTGTCATGGCAACCACCGGGGGAGGGGAAGGAGGGAGGGGGAGGAGGATGAGGAGGAGGTTGGGTACGAAGGGAATAAAAAAAAAAAGGAAGGAGGGTCTTATTAAAGGGATACTGTTTCACAGCTCGACGCAAAAAAAAAAGGGTTCGGGCGGCCAGACTGGAGGAGACGGGGAGAGCAAGAGTAGGGCGAGATGAGGGGAGAGAAGGGGTCTCTCTGTTGGAGCCCCGGCGCACCCGCCCGTCCTTGTTTTACCCTTGAAAGTCTGGCTTCACTGTTTTAACATGTTCTGCTCTCATCCTAATCCTTGGCAATCTCTGTTCCTACCATTCCCTTACTCTTGTAAATAGATATGATATGGAATATATTTAATTAAACAGACTGGTGGAATAACAAGAATTGGACAGATATGTAAATGATGACATCACTGGTCTGTTTTTCTTTTCTCGTGTCATTCAGTTTTCTTCTTCCTCCTCTCCCCCACCCACCCACCCGCCCGCCCGCCCACTCAAACTCAGTCTCATTCAAATGAGTGGTAGACATCATTACAGTTTTTATTCATCCACATCAGAGATATATGCAAAAGTTCAAATAGAGACTTGGAAGTGCAAAAAAGGGGATATACCGTCATCTCTGCAACTTTTAAAAACAGCACTCCCAAATGAGAAAAGCAAATGAGATGACTATGTCATGAATGTCTTAAAAGCTTCTCACTAACACTGAGGCATGTCAGTCACGTGGAAACGCATCAAAGTAGGTTCCCCATGCATGTTTGTTCCATTCACACCTGGAGCTAAACAGAGCTCCACCTCTCAGTGTATTTCGATACAAATAGCACATTGTAGATGTACATATATGGACAGTGCACAGAGCCATGTGTTTACTTCCTGGAACAGCAGACTATTTATGTTCCTGTTCCGCTCAGCGACAATGCCAGAAAGTGTACAGAATGTGCCAAGCTAAACTTCTGTACCTTTACTTAATTTAAGATTCGTATATGTTTAGTGTTTTGCACCTCCCTGCCACAGTAAATTCCGTGTTTGTATAACATACATGGCGAATAAACCAAATTCTGAAGGTCTTTGAAACTGAACTGCACTTAGAATATTCAGCTAAGAAAACTTTGTTCATAGAATAAACGCTACCGTTCCTTAGTCAAAAACCACAGGGTGAATTGACTGACTGTCGCTTCTGATCAAACCATAGGTGGTGATGATTTCAAGCTCGCTGGGCAGATTCTTCAGAGCCGTCTCATGGCATTATTCCTGTTTCAATTACCATCTCATCGTTAAGGCCTTTATCTCCTACCTCCACCTGTGACAAAGGAGCTGAGAATGTCACATTTCCATTCAGCAGAACAAACGTAGAAGCGAGTCCAGGGCAGGTGGGTGGATGGGGAGGGACAAGAGGAGTGGAGCTGAAAAGCAGTTCCCCCCCAGAGGCAGCATAGATAGAGGACTGACGACAGGGGATTGGGATACAAATGGCTGACGGTACATAAGAATACAGCACCTGTGCTTGCTGTCCTGACGGCAGAGCTATCCCCATTGGAGACCTCTGCTCCAGTCTGTCTTCCAGCACACAGAGCAGCGCTCTGTCAGCACTGTAGATCCACACAGCTGTGTTTCAGAGATGATGAGGCTGACTACAGATACGGTGGGATAATAGCAGGGCAACATGATACTTGCGGTGAGAGGGGAGGACAAGAGCTGCAGTTCCATCAGGGCATCATGAGCAAATGCAATTTTCCGTCTTATCCACGTATCCACGGGGAGGCAGTAATTGTATTGATTGCGGTCGTTAATTCAACATGTTGAAATAATGCCATTAAATGTTTCCAAGTAAAGAACAATCAGTCAATCAGCTGGGTCTGACATGTTTACAGTAAGACCACATAATGGTGCTTAGGAAGAAACCAATAGGCAATCAGTGATGTTGTGTCAGGCCTCCAGTGTATCTCACACTGTATTACAGTCAAGCTTGATTGTACAGTATCATTGAGGGCATGTATATTGATTCAACAGTAGTCGGCACAACAGGAGTTGTCATGACATCAATGGCACCTGCCAGAAGTCGGAACAGGCTGTAGGAAACGTATGAATCCAGATGGTATTTGCAGCATCGGAGCGCTGCAACAGCCTTCAATGACGATGATTCTGTCCACAAAGGCATGGCATTTCCTGAGAGGTGGGGAAGGTGGGGCGGGCTCAAGAGGGCGGGCCCCCCCCCCCCCCCAGCCAAGCTCTCCAATCCATTTCACAGGTCGGCCCGAGCAGATGGGACCCCCTAGGACCCTTCACACAGGCAGAGGGGATTAAATCAGAAACTCATTGATTTCCTAAAAAGGTCAGCGCTTTCCTAGAGCTTTCATTCTATCAGAGCCGCGGGGGTTGAATAAGCCCAGACACGTTTCCTGAGGTCTGTGGCGGGGATCTGAGGAGGGTAAAGGCAGTTTGATGTGGTCTGGAGAGGCTGGACGGGGGGCGGGGGGGGCTGAGGAAACGTGAGGGCGATGGGCGACGTCGGAGGACGTCTGCGGAGGCTGGTGTGTGGGGAAGGTATGGGAAGGGGTGGAAGAGGTGTAAGGAATGGAAGGTGGAGGAGGTCTGACCAGCTCTTCAGAGGACGGAGGGTGTGAGAGGACAACAGAGGGGATCTGAGGAAGGCGGAGCCCGCAGACCTGCTCCACTGACCTTGGAGCGGAGGAGCCAGAGCTTTGGCCCCGGGAGCCACTGTAAACACTTGGCACAGCGACACGGTGTGACGACGACCGCTGGGCTGAATTCATTAAAGGGTGAGAAGACTGGGGTGCTTGAGACGAGGCCCAGTCTGGCACACCGTACCACATCTTGATACGAGGCCCAGTTTGGCACACCGTACCACGTCTTGAGACGAGGCCCAGTTTGGCACACCGTACCACGTCTAGGCAGAGCTCTCGGTGAATCTGACTGATAGAGATCAACTGAAGTTTCCATTATAAGGACATAGCTTCTCCCAGTAGGTATTGCGGAAGGCTGCAATTGTAAGATGTGTCTTACAGTACCATGCATACATAATAGATGGATAACAGTACAGACCTGGAGAGGGATAGATATAGATAGTGATGTCATTAAAGATGTAGAGATGAATAGAAGTCCAGACTAGACAGTAGGTTTGAACAATATGTTTTGCCAGTATTTGCTGCAGGTGTAATATATTGATACCCCAGATGGTAATATGAGATATTATTTCACTCGCATCATGGAACCATGGCATTGCAATTGCGGTACATCTATGTTCTTTGTTGTCTTCTAAGGCAGTTGTTCTTGTGTGGTGAGCTCTATGAGAAGCTCTATGAGTTGAAAGAATGTTAAGGTCATGGTTGTACTGGGTCTGCCATTTATAGTGCAACCACCTCTTCATAGTTTTACTACAGTAACCCAACTTAACCCCTCAAGGCCTCATCTTTCACTGACACACACCGACACAAACACACACACACCACACGCCGAGCAAAAGGATTATGGAGAGGTCGGATAATTAACCAGGGAAGGACCCCCCCCCCAGCCCCCCCCCCCCCCCCCCTTCAGCACACTCGCTTTCATTTTTCTTTATCTCACATAAATAATGAAAACAGCTTGCATTAAAATGAATTCCTCCATTTATTTCAAAGTTCTGTATTTAATTGAAGAACAACTCGTACAGACCCCCCCCCCCCCCCGCCAAGACCCACAGACACAGCCAGCCCCCTGCTGTAGATTATGTTGATTATGATGATGGTGGCGAAGATGTTGATGATGGTGCTACCGCTGAGCTTTTAGGACTGTACTTATATCACTTGCACTTAGATTCCAGGGTAGTTATATTGACATCTGCAGACAGCATGTTGATCATGACGATGCTAACTCCACAATTGCACTGCATTCAGTCGTGACCTGTTACATGTATTCCTTTTTATTCTTTGTGCAGGAACCATTTCAGACCAGTTTAGGCTTTCACTTCAGTTTTGAAGAACCACTTATTTATACAAACTGGAAGAAAAACTCATTTTAAGTTTTAGATGAGTGATTCATCTTTCAATAGTAATCCCCTTGGTGTCGTCAAATTTGATGAGGTAAGTACCTTAATGTACACTTCAGCGACCCTAATAGAGACACCTGCTGGCCAAAAAGCACAAGCCGCAACTCTCACTGTAAGTATCTGAAACTGACTCAATGACTTCAAAATCACAATAATAGGTGCAAAGCACACCGTGAGACTTCATCTTGAAGCTAAGTGTAGCGGCGACACAATGCAGCCCCATCTAGGTTTGTTCAAAACAACAACCCAACTCTTTTCTAGCATCGTCATGTACATTTAGTCATCTATCAGACGCTCTTAATCAGAGCGACTTACAGTAAGTATAGGAACATTCCCCCCGAGGCAAGTACATTTACATTTAGTCATTTAGCAGACGCTCTTATCCAGAGCGAGCGAAGTAGGGTGAAGTGCCTTGCCCAAGGACACAACGTCATTTTGCACAGCCGGGAATCGAACACGCAACCTTCTGATTAATAGTTCAAGTCCCTAACCACTCAGACATCTGACTCTACTACTTGATGTATCAAGATAACACCCACAACACCCACACCAAGTTCCCAGAATTCAACACAGATGAGAGTGTAGATAGTAAATAAGGCTGAATATACTGCAGTGAACAAAGAAAGGAGGACGGATAGAGAGGGGAGTAAACATGTTCTCTCCACAATGGAGGACTGCCAGAACAGTGGAGGAGACAGAACCATTTGCCCGGGAAAAGAAGATTGGCTCGCTATAGTAGTCTCATTTTCGGGAACCTTTCCCAGAGCCGTGTCTTAACTGGGCCTTGTCGCCTGAACAAAGCCCGCTCCAGCAGCAAGCTGCCCCCAGGCATCTGACTGGGGCTCTTCACTCTAACAGCGGTATGAATACGACGTGGGGAGAAAATAAATCCTTCTGTGATCTACAAACTATCGAGCAGAACTGGGAGAAGGGTTAATGATGTGAATGTTAATCAAGCAGCTAGGGCACCCTAGTGGTAATACCCATTCAGCCTGCCTGTGTAGAAAGGGCATTGTCCCTGCATGGTGCCCATACAGTCTATTCCAGAATTCTTGCATAGAAATGAATGCGATCAAGCAAAACAACTGCCAAGTGTGGATGTAAGTTCGCATCGGAGAGGAGAGAGATGAACTCCACCAGTCACTGGACTGCGGGTTCTTTTTTGCTCATATTTCTTTGGTAGCAAGTGAGTTATAATCACCAGGGAATGAGTCACACACAAGCATTAATAAATAAACAGACGTACATGTCCTATCCGGCATTTCAGCTTTGTGAGAAAACAACTGGCATTCTGACCATGTGTCTACCTCACCAGGTCTTCCCAGCTGACATCAATTTAGCTTTGTTTATCATCGGCTTGTTATCCCCTCCTCCTTGTTATGTTCAACACTGTTTGGCCTCTCAGTTGGATCTAGGCTCATATCATTGCTTATTCCACACAATAGATTGACATTTTCATCCACCCTCTATGTTGGCTGGTGGACAACATGGTGGACAACATTTCCCTCACATTCCCAGAGTGTTGCAGATGACTGTGGGAGGAAATAATTGGTGGTTAAGACAGATATGTGCTGGACAGACAGATGACCACAGCTCATATCCAGCATTCCAGTCTCCCCTCCCTGTCACTTTGGTAATCCTCCAGTGACTAACTGGCATGCATGTACAGCATCCTGTGGCTCTGGGAGTGGAGGCCTTGCTTACAATGCGTGACAATACAATTGTAAAGCTGTTACTGCGGGAACTGCGGGTTACTGGGGAAGCACCTTCCTCCCCTCTGTCAGAACCAAGCTGGAGGTGGTGCAGGGGAGGCAGTGAGGGAGCAGAACAGACTGCTCTGTAGCAGGGGTAGCAGGGAGGCAAACAGCCCGCCAAAGGCTCTTTGAAAGTGGATTCGTGGTGGTGGATTGGTTTGTAATCAAAGTGAACCTAAGCCCAGACGTTTAGATGAACTCTGAAGCAGCCTCCACAGCCTGTTGATTCGGTTCATAAAAGGGAAATTGAATCAACATAATTCCAACCTATTCCCAGCTAATGTTATTACAGTTCATTATTGAATTTGTCACTTAACGTCATCACACATTGTTTCAAAAGCAATGGGACATAGCCTGCCTGTGCCGTCTACAGGAGAGCTCTGCAGAGTGGATGCTCTGGATGCCCGGGGTTACCTGTAAGCTTGCTGGCAGGCTGCAGGCGGATGCTGATGGCCTGGTGGGTGAGCAGAGGGGAGGAGGGCAGGGAGCGGGACACGCCCTCCATGATGCGGATGTGCTGCATGCCCTCCGTGATGGAGAGCGGGGGCACGCTGTAGTCTCCCTTGAAGGCGAAGTCGCTGTCCACACTGCCTCCTGCAGGGTGGGAGAGACACAGCGAGGGCCTTGGTTACTCTAGTTTAGCACCGAGAAAAGGGGGAGGGTCCTGAACACACCATGATACCCCCCCCCCCCCCCACACACACACACACACACACACGGTGCCCTGCTGGCATCCAGCTTTCAACATGAATTATGTTTCAATGCAACATACTTTCAGCTGTTTTTTTTTCCTGTACTCCATTCCTCAAAGTTCACCTATCTGAACCCATGTTCTCCCAATTTAACGTTGTACGCTTCTCCTCCCTGGACATCAGTGTGATGATGTCAGGTTGGAGAAGCAGGAGAGGGGAGGGGTGTGATGTGGAGGTATTGACTGTGGCCATCATAGGCTGACCTAGTAGATAGAAGGCCTGCAGGCAGCATGCACTCTTTATAGTACTGACCTACCGGCTGTGGAAGAGCAACTATTTGGTCAGTAATAACAAGCAGCAGTCCCTGAAGGCACACAGCAACCAGTGAGGAAAACCCTTCATCCCTCCTGCAGAAGAATTTTGGTAATTTCCTACGTTCTTTTCCAGCCTTATTCCCGGGCAAGCTAACACTTTTACCCTGCAACGCTCAGGAACAACAGTCAACTCATCCACATAGTCATCACTGACAGCTAGGTCTCTGTGTGCGAACACACTTGTCCTGTGTGCATCATAGCTGTGAAACCCAACGCTTTCAGGAGAATTTGCCGGTGAATTTTCATTTCTCCACCAACAGCTCTGCATAATTGTCTGGGAGCCGCAAGAGGGGTTTGGTGTGAGCCAAGGGTCTGGGGAGGAGGAGGGAGGCAGGGAGGCAGGGAGGGAAGGTGACTTCAGGGGTGATGGGCTTAGCTCTCCAAATGCCCCCACACAATAAGGAAAGGACAGTATGTTGGAGCTCCATATTGAAACAGATGAGCCCTTAAAGGGTAAGAGCCTCTTTATGCCTTCGAACACACAAACAAACACCCACTCTGCCCAGTTCGGCTCAAAAACACAGTCTACCCTTGGTCGAAGGGAGGGGTTGAAGGAAAGGGTAAATCATAATGATCTAAATATTCTTTCACAACTTAGATTTAAATACACGGCCACAGAAGAAGAATACATCTAACTCTAACCTCCAAAAATACAAATATAAAATACAAACCCTCCAGGGTACTTACAGCACAGTTCAAAAGATGAAAGTAAGACAATCATTGAGGCAGTAAAGAGTACAACCACTACTGGCAGAAAATATGTAATATTTCTTCAAACTTATCAGAGCAATGAGATTAGTTATGGGAAAGGACACAGGAAGGGCAAGCAGATGAATGAGCAGGGGAGAACAGAATTATGGCATATGGAGGTGAAGAAAGAGAGCCAGGTGTTGAGCGGTGGGTGCTTACCTTGCCCAGCGTAGCTGAGGTAGGGGTGGTCTAGACCGGGCGAGCAGGGGCCGGCCAGGTCCTCACTGCCACCATCTGCGGATGACGAGCAGAAAGAGGAGAGAGAGTGAGCGCGGCGGTGTCGGTGGTGCTCGATCACCAGGGCCATCTCCTCCTCCATCCGCCGGCACCGGGACCTGAGGAGCCCCAGGAGACTGCCCACACACAGCCCCTCCACCCCCCTCCGCCGCTGGGACAGCTGGCCCCTCACGGTGGCAAAGTGTGACCCCACAGGCAAAATCCACTTTTTTCTCCTGCCCATGGTTAAAAGGGACGTTTTTTAAACTATTTAAAGAACCGAGCGTGTGTGAGGGACTGAGGACTGGTACTGTAGGCATTAGGTCTGCTGATAGATGTACACGGGGCTAATGATATAAGGATCAATGAGGCCCAGGGGACTGAGCAGGCTGAATTAGCTCCAGTGGATGGAGCATAGGGTCGATGTGTCAGCAGTACTTAGCCTCTACAGACGCCTGTTTGACAAAGCTGAGCTGGAGCCACAATAACGTTGGACGCTAACACAAGGGCTTATCGCAATTTATTCCCAGATCATACACCCCCATTTAAATTAAGTAAAGCCAGCCATTCTTAAACCAAGCAGCCGTTTGAAAAAAAGTGATTATCTGCCACAGATTTGCATGCTTGCCATAGTACAAGGCATACAGAGTTGTATATTTGTATACATACAGAGTTGTACAGAGGACCCAGTGCACACAGAACACTCACACAAAAATGACTCTTTAGAATATATCTCTCTCTCAGATTTCCTGGTATGCAGCAGTCAAGGACTAGATTGGGTAGCGGGTGGACATATTAAGCCAGTCGATAAACTAATAGCATTAGCTTCAGGGTGTGAGTGTGTGAGACCCGGAACAGGCAGAGAGATTGACACTCTTTGGCTGGTTAATCAAACAGTCCAGCAACGGAGCCCACAGCCAATCCCAGCCACTGCAGTGATACCTCCGGTACAGAAGACTACGTCACCCAGCAGGCTTTTTATCTTTTTTCTAGGCTTTCAAATCCGCAGTGCGAGCCCTATGAAGGTCTGTGGGCTGAAACAAAAAAGTCTGGCTGTTTACATGGTGAGCATTGATGTGGTCAGAGTGGACATTGCTGCCAGAGAGGTCAATAGCCACTGAGCTGGAACATGAGAGAGGGACCAGGCCCGACAGACATTCTCATTTTAAATGCTTGAGACACACGGGACAAACTAACTTTCCGCTGCTCCAATCGGCACTGTAAAAATAATAATAATAATAATAATAATAACATGTACTACTTAATACTTCATAGTTGTACAATATTAAAAGATCAGGCAACATGTAGTTAAAACTCTCGCCCATTATAATTTACTGTAAAAAAAAACAAACAAACAAACTCTAGCATACAGTCATACAAAGTTAATGACAGTCGAGGGTCCAGTCCCATTTGGAATGTAGATCAAGAAAAAAGAAATAATTGACCACTATAATTGAACACTTATACTATAGTGGCTGCCTTCAAAGACACAAACCCCGGAGCAATGTGGCCCAGAGTTGTGACTCACCCAAGATGTGTCTAGAACTACATCTCCCGGAGAAGTCTGGAACAAAGACCATCCCCTCCCCTTCTACCCCGAGTCCACCTCTGAAAGGTTCAAATGTGACAGAGAACGCCACAGTCATTAGAGCGCTGTGGGGTGTTGATGTATGCTGGGGCCCTGGTTCTCCCTGAGACATCATTAGAGGGCCGGTTCCTTTACAGGCATCTGAAAGGTCCTTTAAGGATGGACTTTGTGTTAGGTCACCGCTGACAAAGAGAGACATCCTCAGACATTTGTTCATGTCTACTAGCTTCTTGTTTCTGGATAGTAGCCCTAGAGGCCCTTGGGACTATGGACGCACTGAGGCACACACACTCACTAAAGGAACACACACTCAGGTACACACACTCACTAAGGGAACACACAATCACAGAGGATACACGACACACAGTCTCCAAAGGGTCACCTATACAATTCTATAAGGACTTCCATTATGCCCGCACTGTGGTGCTGTCACTCTGATCTGTCACAAGGAGTCCCTTAAGAGTCAGGGGACAACAATGCACCCTTTCTCTTCTCTTTACCTAGTCCGCCTCTGACTCTAACACTGTATCACCACAGCTTGAGAGACTGGTCTGATCCTTCATTGTCCTCTGTAATGTATTGCAGTGGAGAAGAGCGCGGTGATTTGATCCCATTAAGTGTGGTACTTTTAGAAAGAGCAGAGGATTTGGTCAAAGACAAGAGCAGACATTTAAGTGTCTGAGTGTTTTGACATTTATGTGTGTGTGTGTGTGTGTGCGCGTGCGTGTGTGCGCGTGTGTGTTTGTGTGCGTGGGATGGTTGTATGTGAACTCTATGTTCTATTTGAAACCCAGGTGAACATGCTGATCTTTACTAGGAAGCGAAGCTCTCTTAATGAATCACAACACAGGCACACAGGCAATATCAAAGCAGACACCTGCTCAGTCAAGTGTTGGCAGACATCTTCATTTGCATCAATCACTTCTAACTCGTTGTGCAACCACACAGACATACACATAGCCACACAAGCAGAGAACTAACTAGATCACTAACCAGACATTTTGGAGGGCATATTGGTACAGATTTTAATCTCATTAGTGCACATACAGCAGGAAACCAGTACCAGGTCAGAACAGAGTCCACACAAATCTGGTCTACCACCAGCCAACCAGAACCTTAGTGAGCCAACCTCCTCCAACCAGCACCGGAACTACATAGAGCATTGGGAAGTGATGGAAACAACACAAAAGTCATTGACAAGTTCACAAACAAGTGGGCTTTAACACTTTGCCTTGTGCCCCAACTGTGTAGGGACCTGACCTGACCTCCACCATCACCTGTGTAGGGACCTGACCTGACCTCCACCATCACCTGTGTAGGGACCTGACCTGACCTCCACCATCACCTGTGTAGGGACCTGACCTGACCTCCACCATCACCTGTGTAGGGACCTGACCTGACCTCCACCATCACCTGTGTAGGGACCTGACCTGACCTCCACCATCACCTGTGTAGGGACCTGACCTGACCTCCACCATCAGCTGAGATGAACAGCTCTCCCTGGACTGGCACCTTCATTATTACCAGAGATGATACCTGTCATGCAGTCATGCTAGCCATGCCACACATGTTTGTCCAGGACACACACACACAACACTTGCACTCCAAACAGGGCACGGAACAGTAGTGCAGAAGAAAACCCCATTAAAATCACAACACCCTGCCACAAATGGAGGTCAGCAGTGTCTTGACAAGGCGAAAAAAATGGCCTTAGGGACAGCGGGGAATAACCTCGTACTATAACTCAGACTGTGCGGGGGAGCTGAGAAGAGCCTGCTATCAGAGCAGAGTCATTTGTCACAGCTGTATTAGCTAGCCTGACAGACCAAAGGCAATTCTGTCAGCTCTTGTGCAATGTTACCTTGATGAAGGGCCTGACATTGCCAGTTAGGATTAGATTGCAAGCAGGGCTTTGGATACGTCCTGGATCCCAGAGAGGAAGAATGGAGCAGCATCATGCAGGTGAGGGAGAGAGGACGTGTCCAGCATCATGCAGGTGAGGGAGAGAGGACGTGTCCAGCATCATGCAGGTGAGGGAGAGAGGACGTGTCCAGCATCATGCAGGTGAGGGAGAGAGGACGTGTCCAGCATCATGCAGGTGAGGGAGAGAGGACGTGTCCAGCATCATGCAGGTGAGGGAGAGAGGACGTGTCCAGCATCATGCAGGTGAGGGAGAGAGGACGTGTCCAGCATCATGCAGGTGAGGGAGAGAGGACGTGTCCAGCATCATGCAGGTGAGGGAGAGAGGACGTGTCCAGCATCATGCAGGTGAGGGAGAGAGGACGTGTCCAGCATCATGCAGGTGAGGGAGGGAGGACGTGTCCAGCATCATGCAGGTGAGGGACAGAGGACGTGTCCAGCATCATGCAGGTGAGGGAGGGAGGACGTGTCCAGCATCATGCAGGTGAGGGAGAGAGGACGTGTCCAGCATCATGCAGGTGAGGGAGGACGTGTCCAGCATCATGCAGATGAGGGAGAGAGGACGTGTCCAGCATCATGCAGGTGAGGGAGAGAGGACGTGTCCAGCATCATGCAGGTGAGGGAGAGAAGACGTGTCCAGCATCATGCAGATGAGGGAGAGAGGACGTGTCCAGCATCATGCAGGTGAAGGAGAGAGGACGTGTCCAGCATCATGCAGGTGAGGGAGAGAGGACGTGTCCAGCATCATACAGGTGAGGGAGAGAGGACGTGTCCAGCATCATGCAGGTGAGGGAGGGAGGACGTGTCCAGCATCATGCAGGTGAGGGAGAGAGGACGTGTCCAGCATCATGCAGATGAGGGAGAGAGGACGTGTCCAGCATCATGCAGGTGAGGGAGGGAGGACGTGTCCAGCATCATGCAGATGAGGGAGAGAGGACGTGTCCAGCATCATGCAGATGAGGGAGAGAGGACGTGTCCAGCATCATGCAGGTGAGGGAGAGAGGACGTGTCCAGCATCATGCAGGTGAGGGAGAGAGGATGTGTCCAGCATCATGATCCAGAAGTGTGCGGCTGTCCTTGCAGCACGATACTACAGCTGTGTTTTATCTGTGGAGGCCAAGATCCCCTGACAGGAAACAATGACAGTGAAACTAAAGCGATTTTTTCAAATTTGTGTTAGGTCCTCTTGGCAAACTAATTTAAGGCACATTCCAATATGTGAAAGAGCAGAGTAATAAAGAAGCAAACACATGGCAGCTGTACAGCCAGCAGAGCAACCATTTGTTTTATTCTACTGAATATACAAGAGACTGCCGGCTATTGTAAATCCTAATGTATGTTCTGCTTGTCTGCACATGTCTTCAGGCCTCCGAGGTTCGACTTGGACTACATTTACTGGGATTAACAGACACAGAACCTATTCTAAAGCTTGGTGGTATGGTAAAGGTGGTATGGTTGAAAAAGCATAGGTTTAACAAACACACCTAAAATGTTAGAAAATACTCCACTAAGCTTGATGCAATGTATTCATTTATATTCAATAAATGAAGCTGATCAAATGCATAAATTGTCCCTGAAGCTTAAACATTAGTCGTAATCATGTTAATCTAGTTCTCTTTGCCCATCAGCAGGGCAAGAGCGTAACATCTGATGTAAGTGCTGTGTGGCTACAGCGGTCGCTGCCCGCTGAGGGTGATGTGCTGTTTTATCCGTGAGCCAGTGGGCACGGTGGCACGGTGGCACAGGGCCACTGACGCATGTGTGACAGGAAGAGTGCGTCAGGCGCTGGCCGCCAGCCCCGCCACTCGACAGTGTCCTGGATGGAGGTGTTAGTGGAACAGGAAGTAGAGAGACTGGGAGGGGGGGGGGAGAATGAGAGAGAGAGAGAATTAGAGGGAGTGATGGAGAGCGAAGAGAGGGAGGAAGAGAGAGCAAAAGGAAAGAGCAAAAGGAGAGAGAGAGAGCGAGCGAGAAAAAGGACATCCTACATTGCCGCGCACAGCTAAGAAAAGCTCTGTCGCAGTTTTGAGTGGGTGGGCTTCACCACAGCGAGTGAGGGATGGATGGAGAAAAGGAGGGATAGAGAGAGAGGGGGAGATATGGAGGGATGGAGCAGCAGACTATGGAGGAGGAGGTGGGGAGGAGGTGGGGAGGGGTGTTACATCACATAGACAAACAAGTCTAAAAACATGCAGCTATAAATAAAGTGCATCGAATACGAAATGGAGTCTAAGGAGCAGACACGCACCCAGGAGAAGACTATGGGAGAGGTGTGTGAGAGAGAGAGAGAGAGAGAGAGAGAGAGAGAGAGAGAGAGAGAGAGAGAGAGAGAGAGAGGAAGAGAGAGGTAGAGAGAGAGGTAGAGAGAGAGGTAGAGAGAGAGAGAGGTAGAGAGAGAGGTAGAGAGAGAGAGAGAGAGAGAGAGAGAGAGAGAGAGAGAGAGAGAGAGAGAGAGAGAGATGCCTCCAGCCTCACTCGGGTTGGTTTCCTCTCTCCAGAACGACAGTATGACAATATGAACACAAGGGTATTCAATTGTCTCTCTCCCTTCTCTTCAGACTGCAGTGAGAGGGCTTGTCCTCTGTCGAGGGCCCTGCTGCCTGTCTGCCCCTAGCAGGGACACCAGAGGACTCACACTGGAGCTTGTCTGACAAATAATGATGTTGTGTATTCATCTAGCAGTCGCCTTTATCCAATGCGACTGAGGTGGGAATGAACTGCAAAATCGAGATGTGCAGCCAAATACTCTACCACTAAGCTAGACTGCCCATCCCTCAGATAAAAATGGGATGATATTATATCCACCCATTAAATTCAACACGCTCAGTGCCATGGTGCAAGAAGGCTGAACAAACTAATTGACTTTAATGCACCACACAAAATAATAAATAATAAAATAAATCCATGGGGACCAAATGACCAGAAGATAGACATCCTATGTTGTCATAAAGTACTCCTTTAATCTAAACTGAGGGCACAGGTCATTAGGGAAGAGGGGAGAGGAGCTGGAGGAGGGAAGACACAGGGGGACAGAGAAAGAGAGAGAGAAAGAAGAGAGAGAGAGAGAGAGAGAGAGAGAGAGAGAGAGAGAGAGAGAGAGAGAGAGAGAGAGAGAGAGAGAGAGAGAGAGAGAGGATGGAGGGTGTGAGAGAGAGAGAGAGACAGAGAGAGAGAGAGAGAGAGAGAGAGGGAAGGAGAGAGAGAGAGAGAGAGAGACGGAGGGAGTGAGAGAGGGAGTGAGAGGGAGGGAGGGAGTGAGAGAGGAAGAGAGAGGGAGGGAGGGAGAGAGAAAAGAACAGAGAAAATTAGTGAAAATTGGACAGAAAGCGAGATCAAAGGGTAAGACAGAAAGGGAGACATACGAAAACAGGAAGAACAGAGGGAGGGAGACAGAGAGAGAGAGAGAGGAAGAACAGAGGGAGGGAGAGAGGTAGAGAAGAAGAGTGTCCTTGCTACAGTGCCCTCTTCCCTCACACGGGCTTATTCCTCTGCTTGCCCAGAGCAATGCAATCACTCAGTCTGTCTTTACAAAACACTACAGAAAAAGATAGCGCACACACACACACACCCATATCCACACACAGCCTCTTCATTGCAGGCCAACATTGAACAAGCAGGCTTGAATAATGAAAAACCATCAAATATAAATAGACTAGGAGATACGGCTTCACTGTACAAGAGACAACAAACCCAGTCATTTGAGTGAGTAGATGGCTGTCTGTTAACTCGGATAACTAGAGGTATTATACAACCATACATCCTACCCGACATGACTATCGATGTCAGAACTGGGTGTTTTTCGTGGGTGGGGCCCACGAAAAACCATATAGGTTTCTGGCTCCACCTGCATGTTTTTTTCTCTTCTTTTGTATCTTTATATTTTTTTAATCATTGTATAAATGCGAATAAACAAACAAACAAGAACTGACTGTACCCTTCACGCTGTTTCAGCAAGAGGACCAAGGACAAGGGCAGGATATACGGAGCCCTCCTAACCCCCCTGTCTGTGTGTCGGGATGAGAGGGCTGTCTCCAGACAGGTACGTCTAGTCCCCGTGCCCTCCCCTGTGAGTTACGTCAATGCAGACAGGGTGTCTGGTGCTGTAGATGCGCTCACACACACACCCCATGCACAGTGCGTGTGTAGTGGGGAACTACATCCAACCTGTCTGGGAAGATCAACATTGTCCCCCGACATGACAGACCAGTTCCTTCATACGAGTCAGCAGGAGCTACTGCTGCGGGGAGGGGGGGGGGGGGGTGCAGGGAAGGGGGGGTGGGGGGATGGTGGGTGCAGGCAGACAGGCAGGGTTTGGTGGAGAGCGGCATGTCTGGAGGAGTGTCTGGGGGCGGGGGTAGGGGGCACACACACTACACACACACACACACACACCAGTTAAAAGGAAATATAAATTGAAGCCATCTAACCAAATGTAATGACTGCGCATGGCGTTCACTTTAATATTATTGGTTTATACGGCTGACAGTAAAACACCAGCCTGGAAGCCTCTCCCAGTCAGAAGAGTGTGAGGGAATGTCCAGAGGCTATCAGCCAATCGGAAAGAGCACAGAACCCGAGGGGACATGGACGCAGAGGAGATAAGAGAGGTGAAAGAAAGAGAGAGAGAGGGACTCTCAGACAGATGGGTGAGAGAGAGGAAAAAGCGAGCGAGTGGAAGAGAAGCATGAGGAGAGCTGAGCAGAGCAGAGAGGATGGGTGCAGCTGAGGTGAGACAGGGATGTTTTAGAAGGAGGGGAGGACAAAGGGAGGACGGAGTGGGAGACTGTGGGACTTGGGAAGAGGAGGAAGAGGAGGAAGAGGAGGAAGAGGAGGAGGAATATATGGAATTTTGAGGACCTTCATTAGTGGTATGTGGGTGATAGAAAGATTAAGAAATGATATATGTGTGATAGAGACAGACAGATGGAGATAGATAGAGATAGAGATAGAGATAGAGATAGAGAGAGAGAGAGAGAGAGAGAGAGAGAGAGAGAGAGAGAGAGAGAGAGAGAGAGAGAGAGAGAGAGAGAGAGAAGAGAGAAAGAGAGAGAGAAAGAGAGAGAGAAAGAAAGAAAGAGAAAGAGATCATTACCGAGAGGGAGAGCAATAGACGAGGAGAGATGTTGCTGTGATGTTACACTAAACATGAATCTTACCAAATTCTTACAGAGAACAGGGGGCACTTTGTATTGTCATTCATAACCAAAGGACAGAAACCCATCACGTTAACCATAAAAACACACACACACACACATGCTCTCTCTCTAACACTCTCTGCCAGGTTGTGGAGTGATGCAGTGACTGATGTGAAAGCTCCACCTGGGTCAAGCAGGCGTCAAATCTCCAATGTAACACAGAGAATCTGACACTTGCTGAAACTGGAAGTGGTCACTGGAACCCTGACACGCAAGCTACAAATACTGCTCGTTATCCTTGAAAATTCAGCAGGACACCTATACACACTGATTAGCAGCTTCAATTACAGGATTAGGTACCAAAGAGAAATCTTCAAACCTGAATCTCTATGAAAAACAATTACCTCCTGTCTTCCCCTTTCTCCATTCAAGACCAATTCAAGACTCCAGAATTAAAACCATTCATCTCACCTTTTCAATGTCTCAGTTTGCCAGGCAATGGAAATCCCGCACCAAGGAACATCCAAGGAACATCCCAAACAAAAGACAAGGACAAAGGGGAAAACAGAAGGAGAAATGATGTTGAGGAGGTAAAGAGGGAGCTAGAAGAGAGGGAGAGGAGAGAGGGAGATCACGTCTGGCCCGGGCAGAGGAAGCTCTCCACAGTGTGAGCGGCACCATGTGTGACTGCACACACACACACACACACACACGCTGTCACTGAGGCACGCGCATGCACACACCCTCCCACGGCAGACAGACACTCTCTCCCTCCGCCTCTTGTGCTCTCGCTAGCAGCAATAACTCCCTCTCATCCTCTCTCTCTCCTTCCCCCTCTCTCTCTCTCTCTCTCTCTCTCTCTGTCTCTCTCTCTCTGTCTCCCTCTCTCTGTCTCCCTCTCTCTGTCTCCCTCTCTCTGTCTCCCTCTCTCTCTCTCTCTCTCTCTCTCTCTCTCTCTCTCTCTCTCTCTCTTTCAGCCAGGGCAAAATGACTTAACCCTTTACGAGCTAACATTCTTGAAATGCTGTGCCCTTTCTAAATGTTCTCTTCTTGATAAAGAGTGCAGGATGAGTGTGTGAGTGTCAAAGGTTACAGCTAATTAATGCCACTAATAAAAATGCAAGACTGTATTATTGTTGACAAATGTTTGTTTCCATCATAAGTGCCAATAGTGCTTTCCTTAATCTGGGCTAGTTTACTGACATATATATAAGAGTAGACTATATCTATGTGAATCCCCACTTAATACAGCTGAAAACTACAACTACAAGCAATTGTTTGTATCTGAATATCAGTCAGTGGCAGGAAATGTGTGGTGGATTACTGTCATGTTACAACAGACCTTGTCTCTAGGAGCTTTATTTTTAGCCTGCTGCTCTGCACCCCCATGCTGAACTGTCAAACTCTGCCTATGGTGTGCGTGTGTGTCAGTATGTTCTTACGTAATGGATCTATAGTTTCAGAACGCCCTATGTATGGAATACAGTACATTCTTCTGGGAGTATACTCTCATATCATAGGCATATATAGTATACTCTCATATCATAGGCTCTATTTTGGTTTTAAGGTACTGCATGTGATCCTTAAGTAATGAAATATATTTTAATATCAATAATTTAAAAACATTACCGAGTGTACTGAATGAGTTCCAACACAAAGCACATTTGTACATTGGTGTTGCCATCAACACCCTGACTGGCGAGGGCTCGTGGAGGTAAAAGAGCAGGATTCAGCCAGGGCCTCGGTCTGAATAGGAGGCCCATGAATGAACCATGAACCCTCCTGGAGACAGGGAGAGCTCCCACAATGCACCTGGGTCACAGCTCCTCTCAGTCACTCCGAATTGTCTTTGACCTTTAAGGGCTTCTGCTTCCCAAAGCATATTGTTGCCATGGTTGCCCGGTGATTAGGTCACAAGTGACTACTGATGAGGTCATAAGCTCTGAGCACCCGAATTGCCCTATCCTTAGACACAGGAATATTATTCTTGACCCTTGTTCCAAAACATCAAGGCTTCTTTTCCTGTGTTTTATAGTGTTAAACGACAAATGCTAAGGTCAAACAGTGAAGTCACAACACAGGGAGAGTGTTTACAGGAAGATAAGTGATGTACTTTATATAGAGACTGAAGTGAGGTAGGATTACTGTAATATTGGTAGAAATACTGACCTGCGAGAGCAAGCCGAAACAAAACTAGGGCCCTGAAACCATTCTGTAACAGATAAAATCATGGCTTAAGCTCTTTGCTAAAGGGCATCTTTTATCTTGTATTGGAAAATGTACACAATCTAAAATATGGATTGTGAATCCTCCAGGATTTAGTCACAGAGGTTCACACAGAAGTTCCGAATTCTGCTGAAAGTTGATCAATTACTTGTAATTAATCCTGTGGGTTCAGAAGAAATGTCCAAAACAAACATCCAGAAACAAACAGTCAATTCCTCCATTCACTTTTAATGAGTTCATTAATGCAGAGAGGAAGGGGCGATTCTGTGGAGCAGGAGGGGCCAATCTGTCGCTCAGTGTTCAGCCAGACATTCCCCCCATTAAGCTGTTCCAGCTCAGTCTGCATCCTATCAATCAATCTGCTACACCACACACAGCACTGACCTATGACTTTACTAGTACTACACCACACACAGCACTGACCTATGACTTTACTAGTACTACACCACACACAGCACTGATCTATGACTTTACTAGTACTACACCACACACAGCACTGACCTATGACTTTACTAGTACTACACCACACACAGCACTGACCTATGACTTTACTAGTACTACACCACACACAGCACTGATCTCTCAAACCATAACCCTAACAAGACAGATGGCTTCCATCAATCAGACACATTTGGTCCATAAACATGTATGTCCACAGTGAGGCTGCAAGGCTACATCAGACCCACATCAGCTCACTGGGAGGAGAGAGAGGACAACCCCCCCCCCCCCCCGCCTCTGCCTTATTCTGGCACAAGTCACATCTGATTAGCTTAACGAGATGATTCAAATATGATCTGATCGCTAAAACTCGATGCTCACGGCTGGAGGGACATTCCCCCTTTCTTTTGTTGAAAGAACCCCAAATGATGGGTGTCAGTGCATCTGTGTTCACAAGTGAACAATCATTTCAGACACACATGCTGAATGGGGTCTGATTACTATTGTACGGCTGGGTACAGCATGGCAGCAGGGTGCCCATAATTCAGTCTTGTTCAACACAACCGTCGTTGCGTTGTCTGCTGTTAGTATACACAAGAACAACACTTTCTCACTTGAAAGTTGTGTCTTTGGCCCCAATTCTATGTGATTTGATGGTGATCAACCCAACTGAATAACAACTATGCACAACACAGATAGTTGAGATATTTAGCATTCAACGGACCTGAATCACTTCATTGCAAAAGCATCAAAAGCAACAGTCCAGTTAGCATGTCTGAGTAACAGAGTTACAATCATGCGTCTCAAACTAGGTGGCAGCATAGCTTGATGAGCTATTGTGATTCACTTCACAGGAAGCGCATCTTCTCATTCTGGCATAAAAAGATATCTATTCTTATCTTCCTCTGACATCAAGGACGAGAACACACAGCAAAGGTATTCAGGAAGGAATGACCAGGGAGGAACAGCTTCCTTTTAAGATGGAACTGAGGAATGTCCTTACACAGGAATGTGCAGGGGACTACTGCCTCACAGCGCCCCCTGTCTGTGGTAGTGAGGTTGACGCTAGATCCTTAGGAATATGCAAAGTGACAGCAGCAGACATAAAGAGCAAGACAGACAGACAGACAGACACACACACACACACACACACACACACACACACACACACACACACACACACACACACACACAGAGAGATTCACTTAAACACATGCACGCTTGCAAACACAGACATTCATACAGTGCACAGTATCTCATGGAGATGAATTTTGACCGACAACTGATTTTGTTCCAGTCTAGCCTGGCAGTGAAACACAGAGCAGACTGGATCTGTGTGCGGAGGAATTCAAGCCCTCTGTGGTAAACCAGTCCAGTCCCAGGAGACCAGAGCAGAGAGCATTACATAATGCTGTTTCACATCACAATACAGTTATGTCCCCAGCTAGACAATACCAACTTCAACACCATTTGGATCCCAAACACTCAAAGACAGGATCAAAAACACCTTGAAAACACGGCCTCCCAAACCATTTCAAATGACATCCCCCCCTTTTCAACATTCTTTTCTGCCTCCTTCCAAGCCCAACAAAACAAGAGAGTTCTTATAAGAGAGTCCATACAAGATATTACGCAATGATGTTTAACATCTGTAAATGAGATGCAGGACACCTGCAAGACTCATTTATCTGCAGATATCTAAGAAGTCTCGCTCGGTGTCACGCGCTACTGACGCCTCGCCCGAGAGGGACTGTTAAAGAGGGCTCTTATTACATTTACATTTAGTCATTTATCACACGCTCTTATCCAGAGCGACTTACAGTAAGTACAGGGACATTCCCCTGAGGCAAGTAGGGTGAAGTGCCTTGCCCAAGGACACAATGTCATTTGGCACGGCCGGGAATCGAACCAGCAACCTTCTGTTTACTATCCCGATTCCCTAACCGCTCAGCCACCTGACTCCCTTATTACATAGCGTCGGCACTCACATTCAAAACAGGAGCTGTTGCACTTTTCCATGCTGGGATCCCCAGCAGCCGGACTCAGCCGTGCTGTGCTCGAGGATGAAGCCACATCACCGCCTTCCCTCCTTGACAATGGAAGCGCTTCAGAGCAGGGTGACAGAGGCAGCCGTATAGAAACAAAGATGGCAGTGGGGCTTTTAAGGGTGAGGGCTCGCATAGAATAATACAGCTGCTGTTTGAAGAGGGAATTTCACGTACGCCCATGAAAACGCATGTGAAGTGCTGTTAGCCCACCAATCATTGTCTGTCATTTCTATGGATGTCTGTGTGGGCTCTCATGCCGCAGATTGTGGAGAGGTGTGAGGGTGTGGAACCAGGTTAGAACGAGAGCCCTCAAGGGCGTCCCTCAGTGTTCTGACAGACAGCTGAGTCATATTGTTGCTGGCTGGGGGCAGAAGGTAGACTTACCACTGTTGCGGTTCTTGCGGTTGGCCTTGCCACCTGTGAGCAGCATCTTCAAGCTGTTCATAAACATGGCTGCAGCAGATCGCCTGGGCTATGGAGAATTCTGTTGAAACTGATAGAAAGAATGATAAAGGGAGAGAGAGAGAGAGAGAGAGAGAGAGAGAGAGAGAGAGAGAGAGAGAGAGAGAGAGAGAGAGAGACGCAGAGCGGCAGAGTAAGAAAGAGAGAGAAGAGGAGGCATATCAAACTGTGAGAAATGCTGTACACAACAAAGCAACTTGTCTGCTAGGCATAGAAAAATGTGGTGCTAATGTAGGTATACACAGCAATGCCTTGCTTGTTCTAGCTACACATAGTACATAGGCTACTGCATATTCAAGGAACACATTTATAAACAAGCTACAGTGCTAGGTCCACATAAAGAACATTTGTTCTCGGCTATCTTACATAAGTCTTGCAAAAGCCATCTTTAGTCCTGTAAGCTGCAGACAGTGAAGAGACTTCTCTACCTCCCACATCTAAAGTCCTCTCCTGTCCTCCACCACAGTGATGCAAAACCACCAGTGACCTGTCTGTCTGGGCGGGGGCCAGAGAGCTGAGATCGAGGAGGTTTTGATGTGGCAGCAGTGTGTTGGAGGCTGGAGGCTATGCTAAGGAGTGGGTGAAGAACAGCAGCGCTACAGCGTGTGGGAGGGGAGCTCAGAGGAGCTCCGACACAGTACGCTCCATTCTGCAGGTAGACGCAGAGAGTTTATCCTTGTACAGAAAAGCTGCTGACAAGATTCACCTCGAATCTTTTCTCGGACTTCACATCCACTATTCCCCTCTGGCATTACTCTCCAGCTCCCTCCATAATTACCCCCCCCCCCCCCGCCGTCTGCCTGTCTGGGTGCTGAGTCCTCATTGCAATGATTGAGGCAGCAGATCTTCCCTGTTACAGCAGTGAGTCAGCGCTGCCTCTCAAGACAAGCTCCAGCCCAGGAGGGGAGGGGTGGGGGGTGGGACAGACGGAGCAGTGAGGTGCGTAGTATGGTGGCTCATACTTCATTTATAAAGACTGTCTATCCTGCATGTCCTCTTCATACTAAAACGGCACCATAGTCTAAGGTTGGTGATAAAGAAGAACATCTGTGTAAATGATTATTTGGAGGTCAGGTGATCAGGGTGGTGTTGGTGCTGAGGGGGTCAGCTGACCAGGGTGGTGTCGAGGGTCAGGTGACCAGCGTGGTGAGGGTCAGGTGACCACAGCAGAGGTGGAACGTGTCTGAAGAACATGTGTCTGGCCCTAGCAGGTCTAATGCGTGGTTCCTGGATTGAGAGCTGGTTCAGATGAGTGGATCTGAGCCACCTGCACCATCCTCCTGCGAGAGTGACACAGCCTCCTCCACAGGTCCTCCTGAACACTGACACACACACAGGGGTCGGTCTTGTCTTTACAAGTTCCACACTGACTAGTTTATCAAACACACGCCATGGGCCTAATGACCGGATAAAGAGTTCCCTAAGAGCTGCCTTACTGTCTACCACCCTCAGCCCGTTCCATTACATTTACATTTAGTCATTTAGCAGACGCTCTTATCCAGAGCGACTTACAGTAAGTACAGGGACATTCCCCCCCGAGGCAAGTAGGGTGAAGTGCCTTGCCCAAGGACACAACGTCAGTTGGCTTGACCGGGAATCAAACTGGCAACCTTCGGATTACTAGCCCGATTCCCTAACCACTCAGCCATCTGACTCCCTTATTAACAGACCTTTATAAAGTTGAACATTGTTGTTTCTTCTCAGTTCTTTCGACTTTAATGGCCTCAAACTATGATTGGTGCTGCTTTCCCTTGCTCTCCTCTGGGACTGTATGACCCAATAACAAAATGCTGTTAAAGGCACTCCTTAATCACCACCATCATTAGAGATGGCCATAAACACAGGGACTACAGCTGAAGTGATTTTCACAGCAAAGCAACAGTTTCTCTAATATCTAGTCTCGAATGAAGATGCTGTGCCCGTAGTGAGCAGGAGTCCTCTATGGTTGAGATTCAACCGTCCACGTAATGCAGCAAGAACCAAGATCCGAGAATAGAACTGAACACAAGCAAGCACACACACACACATATACACAATATTCATCTCGCAATCTCCGAGGGAGTGTAAACACTCATCTCTCATTCCCACTCGGTGTGACCCTGTGTTCTGGCCCTGTGTGATGGGAAGCCAAGAAGCAACATGTACTTAATGATCATGTGCGTAAGCGGATGCCACCTTCTCAAGATCTGCTTAAGACGACCACATAATGCCCCTCCAGAGGGGAAAAAACTTGTAAAGAAACATTGTGCCTCTGCATGACAAAGGCTCTTCTATCCTCTGCTCTCCAAAAGCACAAATGTGTTCGCTTGAAAGAAAAAGCTGTAGGTGGTCCAAAGGTACAAACAGGCATTCTTTTTACTCTCAAGTAAAAAAAAAACGATGAGTCATCACAACCCTTCAATAATTACAACGTTGATGTACAATCAATAAAATCCCCTTTAATGAGGGCTGAAAATGGCAACGATCAGTGGTGTGGTGCAGCCCAGCCACTGTGATTAAGATCTTGGTTCTCCTGACCACCCCATTTAAAACTCATCTGAGAGGAAAACACTCAGACACAATTAGAAAATGACACGACTGACAACACAGCCTCACATGACGTGCACTAAATGTACCAATAATGCAGATGTTGTGGCAGCAACATTATTGTGACAAAGTTCCTTGAGAGCTTTTCATTTAGGATTAAACAAACTATGCTTTAAGTCTTAATAGGCCTTGGTAATTAGCACCACTGACTGTACATCTATCAAAGCACAAAGCTGAAGCAATAGGGGAGCGTAGCTGTTAATTATTTGATCAATTTAGCTTATCATTTATTAATATATTGGAATATAACATGTTATAATTAAGCCTATCTTCAAAGGCAACAATTTCTGCATTATTAATTGGGTCACCTTTGAACTATTACAGGGACTAATGTTCTGCCATAAACAAAAAGGGAGAGGTTGAAAACTTGAATCTGTATTTTCTATTTCATGGAAATGCAGCTCAACGAATGTTAAAGTGAACAATTGAACCAATTTGACACATTTCATTTAAATTACAAACGAGTAAAGGATGTTTCTGAAAAGAGACATCCAAAGCAGCCGTATGTGAACCTCTCTTGTCAACATAACTAACAAGGGTACCAGTAACCAGCCTGAAAAACGAAAACTGCAAAAAATCCTACCCAAAGACTGACAGGTGCAAGTGGACCTGAAGGTGCATTCATAACATGGGGTGATTTCATTCATGGTTTCCCTTCGGTAAGCAACACAGATGTTGAACCCTAATCATGTTAGATCAGAAGCAGTGGAAACAAGAGGGATATTAATAGTAGGTGAGTATTCAATAATGGATTGATTTCTCTGTCTCGATCCTGTAATGTCTCCTTAGAAAGTGTGAAGCAACCATGAGAACCACTTGTTTCAAGGCACATCTACCAGTCTGGAAGACGAGATAAATCAGGAAGATATTAGAGTCAGAAGTTGGTTTTCTTCTGAATGTGAACCACCTAGGACCCTGAGACCGGAATGCATCCATCCATTAATCACACTGATTTCAAGAAGGGGAAGAGTCAGAGAAGCAGCCAGACAGGATCAACTGAACAGGGCCAATGCAACCAGCACTTACAGCCACCTGCTCTTAGCCGGCTTATTATTCAGGAAGATTGCTGCTCCAACCATCGCTGTGGAGGACAGGTGGTGGAGATTAATTTTCACCTCTTTAAATAAGACAAAACTCGAAGAGAACTCAGAGGAAGGCTAGTTTATTTAAGAAAGGCAAAATGACTTACATAGTTCACATAGCTTGACTGGTGTTCTCTGAGAAAAATATATCAGAGCCTAACTGTATGTATAAAATAGTCAAGGCTTCATGTCACAGGCTCAACATAAATGTTGCTATGTACATCAGTAGATCCCCAGAAATGGGTTTTCCTAACACTGGAGGGTGTGTAATGGCTCTTCACAATGATGGGCACTCTCTCTCTCTCTCTCTCTCTCTCTCTCTCTCTCTCTCTCTCTCTCTATCTCCCTCTCTCTCTCACACACACTCTGATTCCCTCTCTCCACCACACCAACTCAGCCCACGTAGTTCTGGCCCAGTAAATAATCAGCAGCTTCAGCTGTGTCATCCCTCTGTGGGGAAACACAAACCCTCCTACACAGCCAGGCTTATTGGCATGCAATTTTATGACCAAAAACGACTCCCAGTTTAGAACAACTCAGGGTCTCTCTCTCTCTCTCTCTCTCTCTCTCTCTCTCTCTCTCTCTCTCTCTCTCTCTCTCTCGCTCTCTCTCTCTCGCTCTCGCTCTCTCGCTCTCTCGCTCTCTCGCTCTCGCTCTCTCTCTCTCGCTCTCTCGCTCTCTCGCTCTCTCGCTCTCTCGCTCTCTCGCTCTCTCTCTCGCTCTCTCGCTCTCTCTCAAATCAGGGAACCAACTGAAATAACATGTCAGCTTTCATCATGGTGAAATTGAAGCATATGAAAAGAAACATTATTTATTGCCCTAATTTCCTCAGTTTGTTTTAAAGGACGTCTGGGAACGACCGAATAATGGGATGAAGTGCAGTGAGCTCAACATGTAGGTGTAGAACAGGAAGGAGGAAGTCGTGATGAACCTATTTATTCCCTAAGAACTCTGTAACTATAGGGTTTGAAAGTTGAGATCTGACTCAGTCAGTGTCTTTGGCATTTCCATTCAAGTTGGCACTTGTGGTGTCAACTTGTGGTGCCAAAAACTGGTGGCAGGATAAAAAAAAAAAGGTTGATTAATGAATAGACTGTGCCCAAGGAAACAGGGGCAGCAGAGGCCGGGATTTAATTCCTTTTCAGTGTGCTGCATTAAAGGCCTCTTCCTATCTGTGTGCTGTCACTGTGAATAACAATAGCAGTGACTGTGAATGAGCCGCAGCGAGGGAGAGCGAGAATGACAGAGGGAGACAGAGAGGGGCAGGAGAGAGAGAGAGAGAGAGAGAGAGAGAGAGAGAGAGAGAGAAGGGCTGGAGAGCAAGAGAGAGAGACAGAGAGACAGAGATAGAGAAGTAGAGGAGGGGAGATGTTGCTGGGGGTATGAAACCATTTGTATTAATATTGTTGACAGTCAAAATGGTACCTAATGGTCATGAAAGTGGTCAACGGTCAGGCCTTGATGATAGCACTAATCTCCCAGTCAGAGCTCTAATAGGTGCATGAGATGAGCTGACAGGGACTGCAACATCAGTGAGATAATGCTAGTGACGGATGCTGCTAGTTGTCTTGCTGTTCTCTCTGTCAGCTCAAATAAGACATCACTGCTACACCTACTGGTCACTCTGAGCACTGTACCAGCTGCATCTCCAGACACACTGAGATCAACTGAACAGATCCTAATCTAATGGTTAATCCAATACGTTATCTTAATCACAGCCCTTCACAACATCCGATCTGGGGTTATGACACAGGCACGTCCATCACCAGTCTACTACACACACAACCGTTTGGCTTTGCATACGTTTTGGTGGAAGCTTTATTTTGTATGCCAGCGGTGTCCATTTTCTGTTCAAACAAATGGGCCGTGGCCACAGGAAGAAGAATAGATCCATGTTTGACAGGCGGCTTTAAGGTGCAAATGAAGTCATGACACGAGGAAGGAAGGTCATTCCACAGAAGGCTCCTAATGGCAGGTAATCAACCTTGGCAAGAGAGCACATTTGCATTGAGATGAAGGCATTTATAGTGTCAGCCAATGACTCTGGTACAGCCGAGTGTTCAAATTGAATCCTGTGAATTAAATAAAGGAGGATCCTGTAGCCCTGCGCTAGTCGTCTGCTTATTAATCCTGAGATTGTTTGCTTTTGAATAGGATTTTCTTTTGTACTCTGGCTGGCTTTTGACCGAGGCTAGGTTGTTTTCAGGCTTTGTTCTCTACAGGAGACACCGTGCAGCAAAGTAAACGAGTTCAACGCCTGAGAGGGCATCTAAAAATGAACTTTTACAGCAAAGTAAAGTCAGACATTTCAAATGATCCTCACGTCTCGCCTGGTCACAGCTGCCACGCTAGCCGGTGCCAGGCCAGACTAAAGCTGGGTACACATGGATGTCTGTTGATCACCAGCACCATGAATCGTGTCAGAAGTGGGTCTGGCTGCCTGACACGACTCACCCTCAGATTACACCCTGTTAGTTTTACTGCACCATTTAGATGGCACCATAAATTGGCATCAACAAGACTAAACTGCAGTTGGCTCGGATTTTGTGTCAATAAAAACTGCCCAGTTTCTCTCAAAATGTCTGACCACATTTCTCTCAGTCTAAAAATGCTGCATGGAGTGACTTCGACCCAGCTCTGGAAGCGTTGTCCTTTGACTTGAGAAATGAGCTCACTTTAAACTCTGTACATATTTTCTTTTATCTGACACTACTCCAAGCATTATCATTCAGCTGCAAACACCTTAATTTGTATTTGATTGAAGTACAAGTTACAGGTTAAACAGTGAATGAATTTACATAACAGTTTGATAAACAGAACAGAGCAAAGACTGCATGCTGCAATGCAGACAAGTGTCTTTGGTCACATCAGGCTGTGTGTAGGTGAGAGAAACTCAAGAGTATCTGTTTCGAGGACTTAGTGAGGTATTGACATGAGATTGTCTATTTGTGACTCTGTAAGAGAGCACAGTTGACGTCTAACAAACCCACAAGGGATTTGTCTGCCCTACAGACCCCAGAGCTTGTCGGTGCCGACCTGTCAAATATTCAGGGGAGAATGGATCTGAAACCTCAGAAAAAAAGGGTGCGGATCAATAGTGGTACTGCAATCCTGCAGCAACAGTGCAAGAGCAAGATGCTTTGATGTCTCACAAGGTGACAAAAAATTACTTTTGTCACCAACCAAATGAGTTTCTGACAACAACGTGGTCTGCTCGACAACGAAGGAGAACTGCTCCAGACTGTTTTCGAGGTTTTATTTTAGGCGATTTCTGGGGAAATAAGACAGGGAAACACACCGCAGGTCTTCACTTGAATATGAGCTTGTGTTTTATAGAAACAGTGAGCACTGAAGGAGAAGACACAATCACAACTCTGTTTGTGATGAATAATGCATTGGGCTTGTATCTCTATGTACCCCTCCATCACTTTCACACTTAGAGAGGAGCTCCCATCTCTGCTCAGTAGGTAGACAGGTCCTCTCACACGCCTCCCAGGTTTGGATTGAGAGTCATGAATTTGCTTTAGCATGCAAATACGTTATTTTATGTTACTTTATTTTGTGAACAATAGATAAAAGCCTCCTCAGGTTATAAATGCAACTTTATTGTATAATCATTCTTACCTTCATTATGCAAGTTTCTAACCACCATCTTCTTTGTGAGAAATCTTTTATTGTGGTTTATTGAAACAAGCTAGTCCATTAAGCTGCAATTCCTCCCTCTCCACTGTCTCGCTAGTATAAGAAAAATATTTTTAATTTGAACAAATATGGGAACGTCTCCGTATCCCACATATGGACTAAATAACATCAGTGTATAAGGGAGAGAGAGGGGACTAGCTCACCCAGTGCAGAGAGAAAGAGAGAGAGGGGACTAGCTCACCCAGTGCAGAGAGAGAGAGAGAGAGGGGACTAGCTCACCCAGTGCAGAGAGAGAGAGAGAGAGAGAGAGAGAGAGAGAGAGAGAGAGAGAGAGAGAGAGAGAGAGAGAGAGAGAGAGAGAGAGAGAGAGAGAGAGAGAGAGAGAGAGAGGGCCAGTAATGGTGCTGAGCACACATTGACGTCTGATGGCAATTTGAAACTAAAGCTCATCACTATCAATAAATGTCCAATCTCTCTACACCATATGCCAATCAAACATATTAGGAACTTGCACTCACACAGTCTTTTACTATGCATCATCTGGCTGACTTCTAGAGCTACTATGAGGGGCACAGTCCATGATGCCAGGATCTGTCAAAGAAGTGCAATGAGAGACTCTAAAAGAGATTAGATGTGTTTTTATTAGAGCTCAATTAGCTATAGAGAAGAAATATATATGAACCATGTGCTTTATTCATGAACCATTCAGTTAAAAGCCCTTTACTGCTCTCCCTTTATGCTACAATAAACACACTCTTGTGATTACTAATCCAGAGTACTGAGATGATGAGACATTGAGCAGTGCAAATCTAAATGCTCTCCACACACACAAAGGAATCGTCAAATTGTACTCTTCTAATCAAGGAAAAAACGCATAAGAGTAAATAGGCTTTGTCAAAGCCTTACCGTGACTCTGTCCCTAGCAGAATGAAGAAGACAGATGCTAGAGTACTTGCTTGGCCCGGCTGAGTGAACTGAGCAGAGGGGAAGATAGACTATGTAGTCAGACACATGCATCACTACCACTGTCCTCCCCTCTCCCAGACGGCAGGGAGCTGGAGGTATGTCTGCAGGAATACCTGCTCCACTCACTTCAACAAGAGCAAGCTGCACAACCTGGGTCTTATCGAGAGAAGCTCTGTTGCCCTCTTCAGACAGACTGTGCCTCACAAAGACACACACACACACACCGAGAGGCAGAGGGTGCAGTGAGGAGAGAGCAGGTGGAATTGGTAGGGATGGTGTGGTGTGCGCAAATAAATGGGTAACAGCTGAGACCATAACAGACAGAGCATGCATACATTAAGGCTACATGATTTCAGCCCATGTAAGCACTGGATAGGGGGGAATCAAGTGTGTAGCTGATTTACATTCAGTCTCACAATCTGGGTATTTCTGAAATATCAGACATATTTTCCAGCTGGAATGAGGGTTTCACCAGGTGGATTGGTCTGTCCTCCTTGGCCTCCGACACAGGTCATTTCAGAGTTGTCTGCGTTCACAACACAAATCAATAAAAGATCAATGCCAATTCCTTTGATATATACTTGTTGTTGTTGTGAATTCAGAAGCGATAACAAGTGCATCATCAGTTGTACACATGGTCTGCATCTCTGATCACACAGCGTCTGAATGGCAGAGGAAGTCTGTCAGCTTTCTGCCTGATCTCATTACTGGGCTGTAGGAGGAAGAACCCCAGGGGGGAATCGACAACCCCCCCCCCCTCCCCAGGCCAATTAGCAGGGGCCACCATGTGCGTGTCACTGGGGGGGGGGATAAAACATGTCTGATGTTTTAAACATCTTCCTTCTTAATACCTGTCCTTGGACAATGAATTGCAACAAGAGTGAACGTAAAACTTTCCTGCAGAATAGATTCCCCAGCCTGTCTTTCACACTGGAGTTTTACCGTGCCGACACAGTGTATCTCTACAAAGTGTGTTTGAGGAAACTGATAAAGGCCTTTAGGTTTTGAATTCATTTGTTTGAGTTGACGGAGGGAGGAATAACTGGCAGCTGCAGACTGGGCACAGCTGCCAGTGACGGCTGGCACAGGAGATGGGGGAGGAGAGGTTTTTAGCAAACCTGTGCATCATGGCTCCCAGTGGAATCTCATCTTCATGAATTCCCTCAAAAGGCCAGATGGATAATCTGATGGCTATGTTACCTTTCCATCTGCAACAGACTTGCCAGACTTACTCTACTGGAGTCATTACTGATGTTCACTGTTGCATGGGCAATGCAATGAAGATGTTCTATTGCACGTTGTTCGTCCTAAAGTAAAATACACAAATGTGTATGAAAGCTACTTTGGCCATTAAATTGATGGCATACCTTCAGGTGTTTTCAATCATTAACATTTGCAACGTGGCCTAAACAAAGTAAATAGGCCTACCTTTGAGCAATAAGGTATTCTTTTGGTCCTGGCACACACAGGAGTACCTTAGAGTAGGAATGACATGAAAAACCACACTGGCCCCTTTTATGTGCTCCTTTGATTAATTTCCCCTGAGCGAGTGATTCTCTGCAAAGAGCCACTGCAGCTGCCTCCCCTTCCCCTGCCACTGAGGTCTGAGTTAACCAACGAGTCCAGCATCAAACCCATCAACCTCTAATGTTTTAATGAGCTGCATGACAATTAGGCAAGCTCACGTTTAGCATGCAGGACAGCAACTGGTGAAAAGCAGCTTGCTGAAGAAAACTGTGTGAGATGACGGCGACGAGATGGAATTGAGCGAATCAAAGGCGTCAATTGGTTGGTTTCTCAGCCAGTCCAGCTTGTCAGGAGGTACTTCCATGAGCAGACTTTCCTCTGGCTACAGGCTCACACGAGGCCAGACGTCACGACTGACCCATGCAGCCCACCTTCTGTTCACATGGACAACACCCAGAATGAACACCATATTTGGTTGCTGCTGTGAAGTCTCTTCCTCTCTGCCTCCAACCCTCAACCACTGTCTGATTCCAGACATAGATCTAACACGGCACTATAACAGATAACATGACTCTGAATGTCCACAGTGGGGACCAGTTACCATCTCTGGAAAGTTGACATGTGTTTGTACATGTTACACGACACCCTATGTACGTTTACATCAGGGAGGGGTGTGTAGTACAGATCCTGACATGACTTATATCACATTCTTTGATCAGTTCAGATATGTCACAAGAGAATGAGAAGAGAACATCCCGAGCACTGTTTCTAATCTCTGAGGATTTGTGACTGCAAGTCCTCCTAAGACCAGAGCACATGTTGCTAACCCGGACTGTCACCAGGACTGTAACCAGGAGGAACAAAGAGACAAAATCTATCAAGCAAGATCTATTCAAGGCTTGGTCATCTTAAATTCGTTTTTTTCTTTCAAAGTCTTATTGTTGATGTCTGGTTGCCACATCGTATCTGACACTCTCCCTCCAGTAGATTCTGCCAGTACTGGCCATGCACCACACTGAAGAACAGGCACCTTTCTTAAGATGCTCTCCAAGAAAAGGGAGTCAGGTGGCTGAGCGGTTAGGGAAGCGGGCTTGTAATCAGAAGGTTGCCAGTTTGATTCCCGGCTATGCCAGATGACGTTGTGTCCTTGGGCAAGGCACTTCACCCTAATTGCCTCGGGGGAATGTCCCTGTACTTACTGTAAGTCGCTCTGGATAAGAGCGTCTGCTAAATGACTAAATGTAAAAGATGATCATCAGCATCTTCCTCCTCATGTCCAGTGTGTCTACTGGGTCAAAGTAACAGAGGCCAGTGATTACCTGAATATTTTGGAGGTTATCGCCTGGATATCACAACACCTCCCTGGCCTCACAGTTGATGCTAGGCTGCAGGATCGTTTTTGCCAGGCAGTCTTTGCCCTCCATGTTTCCTCTAACTGTACTTTTGGTCATTCGGTCCATTAACCAATGTCTTCATTTCATTTAAACAACCTCCAGAACACTGCCTGACTGCCGGTGTCTCCTTGGTGCAGTCGACTTTAGCGCCGTAGAATCTGAGAGGAAGAAAAGAGAAAGTGTCAATGGTCAGAAGGCATTTAGTCAGACAAAAGTCGACGTCAGCGCTTTGAGCCACGGCTAGTGTTGGGAGTTGTTACTGTCCCTCTCAGAGGAGAGCCAGGGTTTAATGGGCCTACGCTTCCACTGCCGGGCTGTGTCTTAGAGGCCACCGTGTAGCCTACATGTGTCTGCCAGCTCCTGTCACAGCACATAGCTCTCTGCAGCCCTTGAGCTCTGTGTCCCTTTAATAGCTGACAGAAGCTGTTAGGCCTGAGACACACTGTTCAAAACACAACAGACCCATATTATAACGTCATGCTTAGGATTAGTATCCTACTTTGAAGTCTGGTGGTTTTTCTCTAAGAGCCTGGCAGGGGCTCTTCTAGACTGTATATTATTGGCTGAGCCAATCATCTTCCTGATCGTCAGTCTTGGTGCTACCATGGTGATGGTCATTGCGGTGGTCATTGCTAGCTTCTCCGCTGCCTCTCAGAAGGCCCTGTCCAGTGAAACTTCAAGTAAAATGATTTTGGGTCTATTTTGTAGCCAGACAACAATTTCATGGCTGACCAGTTGCAGAATAATTACATATAACCCCCAGGCAGGCATCGATCAGAGCTACTCAGTACCTTTTGAAAACAAAGCCATATCTCTTACAGCCAGCTATTCACAAAAGAAATGAAATCATTACTGCTGCGAGCTTTTCAAGACTCCAACACAAAACACACATAACATAAGCACATTTTGCTCACAGGGTGCCATTATGAACAGCACACAACCTTTTGATTTAAAAGACTAGTTATGGCAGGCTCGTAAAATGGCAGAGATTTTTGCTCTGTACGAACATAGCAATAACAAACCAAAACATGAGTAAAAAGTACATTAATGGCCACCCGACTCCACACTCAATGACCCAACATGTATCAATAACAGAGAGAAAGAGAAGTAGAAAAATGTATGAAACTTACATCTGAGATTTGAGATTGTTGACAGCGCATGTATTCAAAGCAGGAATCCTTTAGTGGCCATCAATATTCATAAATAATTAAGGAGCCTTGAATACAGCATATTAGATGTTAAATGACTGTGAGGCTATTTCCTCTACATAAACTAGCCATGATTCCATCACTAGGAACTAGGGAAACATTGTCAACAGCCCGATCTATTCCTGACTGCTGAAACGCCCTTCACCAAGCTCTCGACTGTATCCTAGTAGGTCCTACTCCATCTTACATCCTCTGTAAACAGCCTGGAACCGAAATGAGCCAGCAGGGCACGTATGAGGACAGAATGTCACTGCTGCACAACAGTACTCTGGAGACGACCAGTGACTCACAATGATTACATCTCCCCAAGGATGTCACACAGGCTTTAAGTCATTTCTGGATGTCCCGATTGTTTCCACATTTTGACCAACCATGAAACACTTTGCAATGATTTTCCATACTGGACAGGCACTGCAATTAATCACAATTAATTAAACAGATGTTTTGCAAATAGAAACAAGTTCTTAGCATTATTATTCTAATTATTCCATATATGTAAAATAAAAAGCCAAATAAACTGAAGCAATCTTCTTGACCATCAACATTTCTCTGACAGATCTTTTAAGTAAAGACATGCACTCCTACCTGTTTCTGATTGCTTGTAAGGCCTGAATCTAGCCACACACCTAGAGCAAGCCACTGCTGTAAGTCTACCTGACACTTTTCACAGTAGAAAACTTCTGGTGGAAATCTATGTCACGCCTTCACCTTATCTGTCTCTTTTACCTCGTCACTTTTCAGGAAAAAAGTATTGATAAGAATATTACCCTAAACAATAAAATTACAGTTTAGCACAAGGATTGTGCAAAAGTGCAGACAGGTACATTGAGAGCCATGTACATTCAGTGGTTCCAGGTTTAGTCGGTCAGCCACTCCTTCCTATACATCTACCAAGTCTCATAAACAGAAAATGAAGGAAGTTGATGCTGTTTCATCTGTTTTCTGATTTGACTACAGCATTTCCCTGGGGGGTGTCTCTCTGAGTGGGACCTGTGTTTGGCATTACTCTTGAACACATCTGGGGTGTAACAGGAGCTTCACTGCACAGTCTGCTGAATGTTTCTTTCATGCTATTACCGAGGGATAGTGGCCAGCAGTAAATGTAGGTGGGATGTGTGACAACACAAAATCAACTCACAAAATCTCACATTAGGTTGGAGGAAACAGTATTTTCAAAAGATTATACCAAGCTTAGTGTTAGGTTTAGGTTTAAGTTAGATCATTTGCAAAAGTCTGGACTAGGATTGGATTTGACCTCACATTCTGTTCTACTAGCATAAATGGCACTTTAAATGTTTTTGAAGAGGCAGCCTTTAATCTTGCCCCTCCAGGAGCATTTTTCGGTCAGAGGTACTGGAGTATTTTTAGGTTTAAGACGGCATTCTGCGTGTTCGTTGATAACACAAGGAACAGCCATGCTTGAACAAGGACACATTTTGTTATCTGGAGGCAAAGCAGCAGCCTCCCCACTCAAATTGCTGGAAGAGAACGGCTCAAGTGAACTAGGCTTGCTGCCATTTTATCTTCCCTGCGCTATGTGTCAAGCAGCACGTCAGTCTTTGTACTCCCTGCACTGCAGTGTGTCTTATAAGCTAAATTCACATCTCAAAAAGAATAGTTTTACTCACATCACTTTCTGCTTTGCTTAAAAGGTCCATCTTTTTAATAGCCAATTACCATTGGCTCGCATTCTTAACCAGCAGATTAAATGGAGTTGGTTTCATGGGGAAACAAAGAGCAGATGGGGTCTGGACTACATTCCATCTAACAATGCTACTGTTCATCATTTAAGACTGCCCAACTCCTACACTCACTGTCACACCCAGTATTTCCACATCACAAAAAACAGCCTGCCCTATGACTGACAAAACATTCCCTGTATTCCCTACAATGCAGACACAACGTACCGCATTTGCACACTCCCAGCTGCTGTCTGACCTCAGGTCTTGCATCCACCTAACCACGGGCCCAGTGAAACGGGAGGGTGAACTGTCAAATCACAACACATGAAAGGTCTCCTGCTCCCAGCAGTATGTGACAGAGGGATAAGAGTCATCACAGACACACTCCTCTGACAGAAGACCTTGTTTACCTCTGTGGGTTCCTTACAGCAGCAATGGCAGGCTATGGGGAGACGGCCTGTTTCGTTATTTACTAAATCAAACGAGCACAGGAAGAGAGATACATTTAGTCATTTAGCAGACACTCTTATCCAGAGATGCCTCCTCACACCATGAAAGGGCTGCGGTGTCGTTTCATTCCTGTAAAATAGGCTGTTTAATGGCAGGCTATCAGCAGCGTCTTTATCTCTGGCTTCCACACCATGTTAAATCACCAATGATTCCTGAGAGAGAGATTGGTGCTGCTCTGTGTGCAGCTACTGTGTGGTAATGCTGTAACACCCCTGGCCTTGCACATCTGAGGAGATTGCTTTGCACACTCTCACGATTCAAAGTGACTTACTGGTCAGAGTGGAGTGCAACAAATCATCAGAATTCCCTTATACAACATGTTTTTTGCTGTACAGTACAAACAAATACACACACACGAACTTCCACATCCCAACTAGGAACTACTGATGTTAAAGTAGCAATATTCAGTTTAGATATGTATTCATTAGTTTAAATACATTTCTGTTAAAAGGGTGAAATGCTCTTTCTCAAAGGCCATACCTATATATTGAATGGATTCAGGTTTTACTTTCTTGACAACCCCTGTGTTTGACCTGTTTGTGGGGCTGCAGGGATGGTGTCTGGCTGGGATTGTGGAAAAAAGGGCCTTGTCACTCGCTGTTGGAAGAGATAAGCAAGCAACAGTTTGCTAAACGAACTGCGCAAAAACCTTACCTCATAATGGAAACATTTCCACACTCTCCAGCATCCTAAAAAGCACATGTGAGTAAGTGTGATAAGGACTCACTCACTTATCTACTGCTGATTGGAAGTGAGAAAGCTGTTAAGATGATAGACGAGTTGTCAGTTTGGCTGAAATACAGTACAACTCTACCAGAAATCCCCTCCTTAGTCAATCTAATCCTGAGAAGTGATTCTACTGACCTTGCTTCTGATCTTGCTGGCCCATACCTTTTCTTGTTTCTTTTAACCCATTATTATCAAACAATTAGCAATAATACAAATTGGGCTTGTTGATTAGAAATTAATTTCCCATCGGTGAAAAGTTGATAGTTTTTCACCTTTTGGACTACAGGCACAGCAGATATTAACAGTCATAGTGTAAGGAGGAATGTCTGACAGACAATTGAAAGGGGAATTGTAGGATATAATCTTCATGAAACCACAGAGGATTCAAAAGCAGCTTCTAAGACACTAGACCTAGTTTATTCTTGTTTAGTGGATTTGTTAGAGTGATGTTATTAATTATAATAAACATACAGGCTGATAAATTAATAATAGTTGACAGACATCCACAAGTAAAAGACCAAAAAGTGTTATTAAAATAAAGGTACAAGTCATTGCATTTGCTACAGTAGCCTACTATAACGTTAAATCCTACTGTGTACGAATGTATCCACTTACTGTACAGACCGGACATCGATAACTAGAAAAATTCAATTAGCCAAAGCAAGATGATCCAAAACCTGAACTCATCCTTGTCTGAATAATAAACATTTGATCAGATTACCAAATGATATGAACGGTTGTGCAGATGTGGAGAATTTTGCTGTCCTAAACTGTACACGACATTTTAGCCAAATAGCCTACCTTTCTTGATCTCTTCAGGTCCCGGCAGATTTGCGTGCAACTTGCAGTCTCATTCCGATTCAGTCGAAAATGCTTGCTTGATTCCAACGCTCTCTTGACCATCCGAAGTAAGGAACATTTAACATGTCAATTCCATAATTTCCGTACGTAAAGTCCTCTCAACCTTCAGGAACTTTAACACAGTAAGATGTGAGAAGTATATCCAAATCTCCCCTTACGATTCAAAACGAAGTCATGAGTGCAGTGCCACAGTCCCAGAGCCACAATATGGAACACTAGCACGCCTGCCGGTGCAACTTCTGCAAACGGCCATAGACCCGGAAGATGATGCATAATTCATGAGAATGGGAGGCAGTGGCACTAATCCCTGACTCGTTCATTAATAGAAGGGACAAGGTCGCTGCCACTCAAAACTCATTTCTTTTTTTCGGTCGGAGGCCCGAAGCATTTGGCATCCGATGTGTATAACAGGTGAGATTACAGATCAAAGGTGCCATTCAGAAATTACTTTCATTGCTCAATTCAGTTTTCCAATTCATTTTAAATGAGTATTGTAGATCTATAGTCTTGGCTCATGTTTAGGCTGATGGGTGTAGAAAACGTAGTCATGGAAAAGATAGCCAATGTATGGCAGGCCTATTTTATACAGTAGGCTAGTAGACCTACATATAGATAAACAAAATATTCATAGAGTGGCCTAGCAAGCCTGATAGGCTATTATGATTCCTTCATCTGAAAACTGGCAGTATAGAGTAAAACATGTCACAGGTGTTGACAAAGTGAATGACAGGGGAGATTGACACAGGTGAAGTGTGATGTGGAGTGATCATTGTCGTCGGAAGAGTGAACCTGGCCCTGTGTCTTTTGATGATCAGTGACAATCCAGCATCTCCACCAAACCCTCGCAGCAGCAAAACTGCAAACCTTCCCTCTGGTCGAAGTTTGATCACTCCAATACTGAGATGTTGACTTCTGAGACTGGTGTGCTAGACTGTGCTGTCACTCATACATATTGGATGGTATAGAGATACAGTTTCCAGCTAATAGGGCTGGTCCATGCCCAGAGGCCACAGTACATATTTTATAACTATCCTTGAAAAACAAGCTAACTAACACCACCTGCTGTGAGCATATAGCTTGGACATTGATGGCCAAGCTATACAGTAACTGTTTCATTGGATTTTTCTGCTTATAGCCTAAGCACTATATTAGAAAGAGGCATAGGGCCACAGAAAAAATATACATTTGGACTATGAATTACTTTTAAAGCAGCATTACAGTTGCTAAGGAGAAGCAAACATTAAGCCAGTTTAATAAGATGGTTTGCATTTGGCAAATTTGAGACATCAAATCCCCAGCCACTGCAATGTTTCCATGGTGACTATATGAAAACATTAGTGTTAAACCATTTTGCCAGACCATAGAAGAAGAGAAGAAGGCATTGTGTGTAGTGCTACTCTGTCACAAATGTTGCCCGCAACCAATTTATAGGTCTATGTCTCTGCTACATGTTTGTGCCAGCAAGTCGTTCACCTTTATTTACAAGTCTCTATTGTATTTCCTCAAGAGAGATAGCTCTACAATAGTGGATTCACTCATCCACAAATGGCCATAGTATATTGCTGTCTCCAACACCACATTGTGTAAAAATGTCCACATAGCCTAACTGAAGTCGCATGCAGCATCTATAATTTACGCCGCTGAACACAGCCATGTGTGTCTACGGTACAGCCAGGCAGCGTCTGCGAGCCTGTACAATCTCCATGGAAACGAAGCGGGAGGGGAGAAAGCATAACTTGGGGAAGTTGCCAGTCACATTTAATCAGCTAGCTTGTAAGCACTATGATCAGCTACCGACTGATCGGACGATTTTTAGATATGGGTGGTAATGAATAGTAGCTGTAAATATATGGATTTCTATAGTTCGATTATTATTTGTAGCTACCTAACACCACAGTTTGCTGATTAGAACTAGGCTAGTCTACCAATCACGGAACGGCAACCGTAGTTAGTGACAGTGTTGCTGGGTGCAGGTGTTGGGTGTACGTACACGTCTTTGTTTAGAAATATTAGCCTAGCTAAGAGTGAAAACCTAGCCCCGATTATGTAAGTAATTGAGTCATGCAGAAACGTAACTTCAAACAGTACCTAGCTCAGTTGTACATCTGTCGTGCGATCTTGTAGTAAGTCCTTATTGTTTCGTTAGCTCAAGGATTCTCCTCAAAATGTACAACTGGGAAAGACGTGCAGCGGAGAACCTTACCAACGCTGACCATATGCGTGAAGTGAGAAGAAGGATGGATCATGAGTATCAGGTACGTTTCACACAGGTAGGATACAAGTTCATACTTTCTCAGCCAAATTCATTATTGTAACTCATGATGACGTAACCTAAACGTGTGAAGTGATGGTTGTCATTTAAAGGTTCTGACTTGTTGTTGCAGAACCAATTGCGAAGAAGAGAACGGGAAAGAGCAGATGCCGAGGTAAAAAGAGAAATAAGACTTCGAACACCCTCACCGCCTGCACCTCAGTCAAATAAGTTTAAAACCCGTACTTATGATAGGCCATGGGCACAAGGAGTGTCAGCCACTAGGAAGGTAAGATCCTCTGCATCAATACTTTGGAACATAATTAAAACATATTCGATTACCATACACACAATGCAGTGTGCTGTGGTTGGGTAACACTAAAAAGACAACCTTGTATTGTCTATATATACATACAATGAAATAATGTTGTTTTCTTGCCATGTTTTACCACCTGCAACAGTTGTCCTGCTCTACGAAGCCTTCCATATCTGAGGTGAGAAACACATTGAACAAAGGCTCCATGTCTCGTCTCCCTGCCATTGGTAGAGGATCCAAGGGCAGGGCAGCAGAGCTGGCAAGCTCTTCTAAGACCCCCTGGAGAGCCAGTGTCCCTCTGGCATCTCAGTGTAAGTTTCTATTCATGTATTCTCAGCAGCATCTTCCCATATGTATGATGTGGCTTTCCTACCACCTGCAATGTTGTTTTAACACTTGCCATGATGAAAGAAAACAGCCTTTCCTCTCCGCATTTTCAAAGGCAAAGGGCCATCCTCACCATGGCAGAAGCCTAGATCTGTGGATTTGAAAAACAACGTATCCACCCAAGGGAAACCAAGCACTCTGAAGCGAACGCAAAGTCAAGATACCCTGAAGGCAAAGAACCGAATAAAGGCCCCGTGTGGGCATCTGGACAGACCCAACATCTCTCTGAGACGGGACCCAGTGTGTGTATTAAACAGCCACTCCCTTCCTCAACCCCTGACCTCTCCCGGAAGATTCAACACAGACTGGCACCGCCTCCCCTCACTGCAGTACCGTCCCCCCAGTCCAGAGGACTTCCAGCTCATGTCTCATGCCTTTGAGGGCTTCTCCTCCGAGAACAGTAGTGTTGTCGAGGAAGACTTCAGAAGTGAACACGCATACAGAGGGGGCCTTTTTGGGAGCTCTGCTGACACCACCCCATCATCTCTGGCTCAGTCCATCTCCTCAGAATGTCCTTCCAGCACTAGGACCCTGGAGAGCGCCCTCAGCGAATCCTTTATTAGCCCTCTTAGCAGCCGCTTCAGCTCTCTGGACATCCTGTCATCTGACTCAGACGGGGAGGATAGGGATGCAGCTTCCTCCTGGCAGGCTGCTGTTGGAGAGAGCTGCTACACCCCTGTGCAGTGGACCGGCTCTCAGACCAGCTTGAATCACGTCAGCCCCCTTCCAAATGCCTTAAGTCCAGGGAGCCTGCAGTCTCAGCTGGGTCGAGAAATAAGTACCCCAGAACCTTTAAGTAGAGCCTCTCTTGATAGTGGCTGCAGTCCTATGCCCTCATTCATACAAGTGGGCCAGGCGTCAGTCTCCCCATCGCCTGCTGTCACAGAGAGGGTACACCGTGGTACTCTTGCTACCCCTGAGCAGATAGACCACCAGCTCCCTGAGCTGGAGCTCATCCCTAGGTGGCCTCCTCCCAGCTGGCTGGGGTCAGAGAGGACGTCCGAGGCCTCACCCACGGCCAGCTCTCCTGGGAGACACTCTATGCTTGTCAGCAGGCAGGAGGAGCCAGAAGAGACACCAGTAATGACAGTAGAGGGGAAACTTTATCCTCCAGTGAGGCCTTGCGTCCTGGGACCTCGGGACTAATGGATCACCTGACCATGGCACTGATGGCTCTCCATGACATCCGCAGAGAGGTAGCACACATGCAGATGAATCATGCTCACAGTGGAAACGTTTCAGATTCTCAGGAGGCCCAATCAGCACCAGCTAGCGATCCAGAAACCTTGCGTAAGATCAAAGAAAGGTAAGTAGGGACTAAGAATGGGATAAACAAGTGCACAGTGCATGGTGGAACGTGCTGACTGTCTATGTATGTATCATCTTATGAATTCATCACACCCAAAGTCTGTTGGAAGAGTCGTCTGATGAGGAAGGGGACCAGTGCCGGATCTGCCAGTCTGGGGCTGCCTCACCCACAAACCCCCTGCTCACACCTTGCCAGTGCTCTGGCAGTCTGCAGTACATCCATCATGATTGCCTGAAAAAATGGATTCAGACCAAAATCCAGTCAGGTCAGTTTAGAACCCTTCCTTTTCCATTTGAGATAGTAGAAGCACGTGGTCTGAAGTATTTATGAAATGTATGTAAGTGAGAATGTGTGATTCCAGGGACCACCTTGCCTGCCGTCAAAACCTGTGAACTGTGTAAGGAGAGTCTAACACTGGACCTGGACGACTTTGATGTCGATGAGTTTTACCAAAGACATAACCACACACAGGTACATGCTATGTTACATCCTACAATAACGTGTGACTAATGACTTAACCCTCGTGCTGCCTTCAGGTCACATGACCCAAAGGTTCATAACGAACCATCGTTGTGTTTACCCAATTTTACCCAATACAAAAACAAATTAAAATAATTTTCTTTTAACCTTTGCAATGTGGGGGGTCTGAGACAGCCTAGCTGTTAAAAGAAAATGCTTCACTTTGTCTTTGTATGCGGTAAATCTGTCGCAATACGACGGTGGGTCACAATGACTAATGGGTCAGAATGACCCGAAGATAACACAAGGGTTAAACAGGCATATCATCATTTGGCACACTCAAATCATTCTCGATATGCACATGCGCTCTTCCTTGCCCCCTGTGCCCCAGGTGGAGCAGGGCAGTGAGGAGCTGTACATGCTGCTGCTCCTCCAGCAGAGGTTCTCAGCGCTGCTGCAGGTGGCCCAGAGCCGTAGCAACGCCGTCTCACGAGTAAGGATCGGTTCCACACAGACCATCTATTCACTGCAAACTAATTGGTGCTAGCTGGGTGTTGACACCACGACATCAGACTACAGACCCATCTTAGATGTTGGAATAGGAAGTGGCAGTTACAAGTGACATTCATAAATGAGTATCTTGATGTAGATCAACTGTAAAGGTTATAAAATATGTTCCATGAGATACAATATGGATTACTGTGAGAGCTCAAAGGTCAGGATTCTTTTTTCATCTTAGATGGCCTCAAGGGTGTACCTGCTTCAGAGAGCAGCAGGGACATCCAGTACGTTTCACACACTGATCGTTTGATCACAGAAATACTCAAAGTGGACCAACATTTGAATCTCTACTGTTTAGAGCGTGTACAGTATTTTCATGTCCCAAACATACGGTTGTAAATGCCCAGCCTCAGGAGACGAGGTAGAACGAGACCAGTATTCCTGTGCCATGTATAATCAACAGAATATCTAATCCATAATGTAACTGACAGTAACGTAGTGTTCTGCTGTCTTCCAGGCATGGAGGTCTCCACTCACACACCGTATGATGAGGGCCAGGGCCACCAGAGGGGCGCCGAGGCCCCTGAGCAGCCACAGCACCACACCTGAGACTGACACTTAATACCTGTCCCTCCACCTGTTCTGTGTAATATGTGAACTTATCCTCATTGAATGAATTGAAACGCACACAGTGCAGGAAATCTGTTTCCAGTGCAACATCTGGAGAAACAACAAATAAACGGCAGGGATGGGTATAGCACTCAAGAAGATTAATGTAGGTTACTTTATTATTCTTTATGCTATTTATTATACTTGAATGCATTTTCACACATTTTATCAAGGTTGTTTGTATATTTAACTGTATGACAACATAAACATGCATTTATATGTGTATTTTTACATGACAAGTTGAAGACTAACTGCATGGTAACAGTGGTCTTCAATATTTATCCATTTTAAGAAATTAGAGAAAATGTTAAGGGAGCCCAGTCTCAACTTGGGGTGCTGCTGCATCAGATATTTAATGGGGACTTATTCCCCAAATAACTTAATGCAAAAATGTATTCTACACCTTATAATTCAAATGTTGCTGAAAACCTATATTTGCTGAATATAAATACTGATTGGCAAATGACAAATAAAACAAATATTTGAAATAGATTTTCACAGTTCAAGTTCATTCTACAGTAAAATTGGTCCTCGTAATGTGCATCAGTGTCACATGAGTGAAATCCTGGATGCCCTTCACAGAGATCCCTGTGATCTGACTCAGTTCTTCCACCACCTGAAACAAAACAGCTGAATCCTTACATAAGCCACACTGGGCAAACTGATGGACATCCATCTGTAGACATATGCAGACATAAATCTTCTGGGACAAACCACGGAACCATATCAAATAAATAACCCTCGGATGTTCAAGCACTGAGATGGCTAAGTTAGATGTCACATTTACCTGTTTCCACATCGGGACATTGTGGATGTATGCAGCAACACCAATGACACCAACACCAAGCAGCATGCAGTCTTCTGTCACAGGCACAAACACCTCTCTGCGTATAGGACAACAGGGTTAGCATTGGAACAGTCACCCAAGAACTGCTTAAAGAATGCCAGAATATTGAAAGGTTAAAATCACCTCTGTTCATTTGAAGGACTCGAGCGGCGAGTGGTGGCCATGAGCAAGGAATCGTAGATGGCCGTCTTCTGTAAGTAGGTGAACTGCAGGACGTGGCGACTCAGGTGATGCAAGTGTTCCACAGGAATGGAGGACTCGTTGTGCACTGTCACCGAGCAGGAAAGCCTTTCTTTTTTTTTTGCATTATAAACTCAGAGCATGAATCACCTCACATCGCTTGATCGTAGGCTGAGGAGAAGTGCTCAACTCACCAAGAACCTCCAGAAGTATCTCCACATATGTAAGAGGGTTTGGGACGTTCAGCCTATAGTCTAGGACTTTCAAGATCATCAACTCTGATTCCAAGAGAGTCCGTTTGGAGACACTGTGCCCCATAGAGTGCAAAAACTGCACAGCAGTATTGTTGTCCACAATCTTATATTAAAAAAACACGCTGAATATTACTTAGGCCATTCAACATTGAAACTTAGAACGTAGCCTATAGAGGTTAAAGACTTACACCACTGTGCAAAGACAGTTTGCTTGCTAGTTGAACACATGAGAGGACAATGAGATAGAATTTCTCGTGGAGTTTTTCATAAACAAGATCCTCATAGTGTCCATGATCACATAATGCAGCACCTGGAGGTGTGGGCGTTGTGAACAGATCTTCAAGATGCTTTATCATGAACCTGTAAAATATGAATTGTTTATCAAAGGACATGCATCATGTGTCCCAAAAGTCACATTTCATACAGAATGAGCCATGGCAATATAATCCTACCTTTCAAGTAATTCTACAGCATGATATCCAACCAGAGGATCTAGTTTCAACTCGTCAGTAATAAGAAACACACATTCTGAAAGAAAGCATCAAGAAAAACATTCCCATCTAGCGAATCTCGTCCTAGACTAGAGCTACCCTCCTTTATCACCTAACATGGATCAGATGGTCTCCCACGCAGTATAACGCCCCCAGTATCAATCCGACCTTATACTGCCTATTTATGGAGGATGACCTGATGCTGAGTCAAAGAGACAAACCAGTTTGACAGTTGGAAAACTTGTGCTCCTGCCAGCACTGGTAGCCAACCAGTACTGTAGCTACAGACTCACCTATCAACCTCTTGTCTTTAAAGTCACCGCTGTATTTTGATAAATTGTTGAGTTTCTCTTTGTTTCTGTTGTTGAGATTTATAAGAAAGTCTGGTAAAATCTCAAAAGCTTCACCAAATTTCAGCATTTTGTTATGATCTTGGCGAGAAAATCTCTGGGCCATGTCTGTCAACTAGCTGACGTTCGCTTTGCTACCAGTATCTCTAGCCTAGTACAGTATAACCTAATGTCCTAACACTAACCAAACCGAACAATATTTACTATCGCACTACACAAAACGAACGTTAAACGTATTCTAGTTATCAAGATTTACTAGTAAATCTGTACCACAGAAGCGATAATATGAAATTGGAAGTAGTGTCCGGCAGAGGGCACCAAAACAGTAGTGACTTTCCTGAGGTAAATCACCGGAGGGGGACTAATTATACGGTTACACGCACACAAATAATACAGCAGTGCTTCAAACTGTTACTGTATCCAGTTATAACTAAAAACATCCCCCTGGAAGGCAGTTTTCGTGACTTCAACGTTTACACATTCACGTTATCAAAGAAAGTTAAGACTACACGATTTCTTAGGCTTTTATTCAAATGTAGATATCTAGATAATGTGTAAGCACTACTTATGATTACTCATGTCTAAGGCCCTCCTGATCATATTATATAACTTAACAGGCCCCTCACAAAAACAATCAGGACTCCAACTTCATTATAAAATCTTTAATATGCATTTTTTTTTGTCCATGACTGTAAAGTATAGAACTGATACAGGTTTATCACTAAATACACCAAAATTAAGACTTTCAGTCTACAAACTAAAATACCAGCACACCCTCTAATAACAATGTTACGTTAAACTATGTTAAGCTGTGCAGTAGGAAAATAAAACATCTAGGTTTCTACAATTTCCCTGCTCTTCCTCTCCGAGGTTTGGATTTCTGCTCCTCTTCGTTTTTCTCAGTGTCCACTGACAGGGCTTTTCCTTTTTTAGACACCCTGCCCTTTCCTTTAGCAGGTGGGCCCTCTGGGGCTTCTGAGGTGCTCGCATTTGTGACTTCCACAGTGGCTCCAGTGATGTCAGTCAGGGGTGTGGCATCAGTAGACTTAGCTCCCCGCCTGGCTCTCTTGACAGGCCCTGTTGGAACAGGATCTGAGAGCTCTGACTCTTCTGCTTTCTTTGACTTCCTTTTGATGCCAACCTTAACAGGAGTGGACTCCACAGCAGAGGGCTCCTCTGTGTCAATTTTTGCCCTTTTTCCCCGTGATGCCCTTGCAGGAACAGGTGTCACGTTTTGAATTTCACGTGTCATTTCCAGTTGAGCTTTCCAGTTGACTGACTTTGAGGGCTTTCTTGTGTTCTCAACATCAGATTCCTGAGTAACCTCTGTTTGATCCGCTTGGACTGTCCCAGCAGCCTGGACCTTCTTAGAGAGTCTCCCTTTTCCTTTTTTGACTTCAACCACAGGGACTGCCATTTTCTCATCTACAGGAATCTCCTCAGCACTTGATGCTTTGGTGGCATTGTCTGGGACAGCATCTGCAGATTTTGCACCTCTCCTGCCCCTCTTGACCGGCTCTGGTTGGATCTCAGCTGTGATAACTGACACATCTTTACTCATCTTAATGCCTCTCCCTCTTGTGGTTGACTTGGTGACAGGCACATCTGCTTCTGAAGCAGCTTCGACAGCGATGACAGTTCCTCCTCTGCGTGCTTTCTTGGCAGAAGATGGAGGGGCAAGCTCTTCTTTAACAACAGCAGTTACTTTTCTTCCCCGGCTTGGTTTAGTCACAGGGACATCCACCTCTTCTAGTGCCTCGGTCTCAACACTTGGAACAGGTTGAGCATCAACCTTCTCCTCTTGAGTTGGGACCTCCTGCTTAGTTTTGCGTCCTCTTTTAGGTTTCTCCGCAGGGGTGACACAAGTTTTGTCCGGTTTGTCTGTAGGTGCTGGAGCAGCCTCCACCTCAATATCCTGTTTGGTCTTGCGTCCTCCTCTTTTAGGTTTTGCGAGAATCACAGCAGCCTGCTCCTGGACCTCATTTTCAACAGGTTCCACACTGGCCGTCTCAACAGTAGGCTCATTCACCTGCTCCACGGCATCCTGTTTGAGCCTTCTTCCTCCTCTTTTGGGTTTCTCAGCAGCCATGATGGTTTGCTCCTGGCACACTGGGGCTTCAGCACTGGCAGCCTCAGAGCAGGACTCCTTCACTTGTTCAACAGAATCCTGCTTGGTCTTCCTTCCTCTCTTGGGTTTTGAAGCAGGGACTTTGACTTCCTCCTCCTCGGTCACAGGCATATCTACTACACTCTTTTCTACAGTTGCAGCTTGTTCAACAGAATCTTGTTTACTTTTCCTTCCTCTCCTTGGTTTTTCAACAGGAACAGATGTCTCTATGGTCTCCAAGCTTTCCTTTTGTAGGACATCAACAATGTCAGCTTGTTCAACAGAATCTTGTTTAACCTTTCTTCCTCTCCTTGGTTTTTCAACAGGAACAGATGTCTCTATGGTCTCCAAGCTTTCCTTCTGTAGAACTTCAACAGTTTCAACTTCTTTATCAGCAGACTCCTGTTTAGTCATCCTTCCCCTTCTAGCTCTTGGGACCAGGACTGCTACGGGTGGTTCAGCAGAACTTTGTTTTGGCTTCTTTCCTCTTCTAGGTTTCTCCAAAGCAACATCACAGATTGGATCCTGGCTTGTTGCAATTTCTGTTTCAGTGATATCATTGATGACAGCATCAGTGTTTTGCAGAGTTTCAGCTTCCTCCACAGAATCCTGTTTGGCTTTTCTTCCTCTCTTGGGCTTTGATGCAGGAGCCAGATCTGGGATGGGTTTCTCCACTACAGCCAAATCTTCCACTGGGGCTTCAGTGCCTTCATTTGCAGTTTGTGCCACTCTGCTTCTTCCAGATTGTCGGACAGATGTGTGCACAATCTCCTCCGTTTTCTTTCTCCCTCTACCTCTTACAGGAACATCGGGGGCAGTGGTCTTTGAGCTCTCGCTTATTAACGCCATCTCATGTTCCTCTTTGTCGGCTGGTTCTGGGTCTTGAGTTTTCTTCAGTGGGGTAGAGATGTTGGTTGCCTCTACCTTCTCGTCTGTGGCCTCTGGTTGAGGTGTCTCCACAGCATCTCTCTGGGACACAATCTGCGTGTCGTCTAATGGTACAGACACCTCTGTGTGCTCTTCACAAACCACATGCGGTTCTGGAAAATACAAGGGTGAGAATGACTCATTTCAATTGTCACATGACAATAAATTATGCATTTAAATGTTAGCTACTTGATCATACATATATATACACACACACACACACACACACAATTGATTAAACATACGTTCTGTTGCCAAATCTGTTCCTTTTGTGACTTGTAGTTGAGGTAGCTCTACAGCCACCGTTGGTGAAACGATATGCACACCGTCTGATAGGACAGACGCATCGTCTATGTGCTCTTCACAAGCCACTTGTGGTTCTGAAATATACAACAGACAATTATTCATTAAGGCAACAGTTAAATAGTTAGGTAATAGAAGAAAAAATCGCTACGTGACAAGATAAAATAAAATCGTACCCAGCGTTGCCAAATCCTTGTCCTCCATCTCTACTCCATCAGTGTGAGAGACAGTCTGCATGTCGCCTGATGACTCAGACGCATCCTCTGTGGAGTCCTGACAAACCTCCTGTGGTTCTGTGAGGAATAGAATGAATCATTTAACATTTCAATCACGCCATGTTTAATAAGTCATTTTAATTTCAGATGCATATCAGGAACTTACGCTCTGTGGCCAAATCTGGAGAGATGGTTTCATCCTGAGCCTAAACACAACCATTAACAAATGTTAAGTCGTGCAAAAAAAACAAAAAACATTCAACACAGCAGAAGGCTATGTCATGTCATCATGGTTGTGTTTATTATCCACTCACCGTCTCCTGCATCAGGTCTTGCAGCCCTTCAAAGTCTTCCACTGCTCCACTTCCCTTTTGCCTGGGAGTCTTGATCAGTCTTCCGATGCCAAAGTTCTTCTCAACCATCTCGCCCTTGACTTTGGGAGTTTTCATTATCCTCTTAACACCAACCATGTCTTCTACAGGGACGCCCTTCTCCTTTGGAGCCTTCGTTATTCTCTTAATTCCTGTCGCACAAACCAGCGGGGAGGGGTCTGGTGCTTCATCCAGGACTGGAACAGGTTTGGGAGTCTCCAGGAGCTCTTTGACACCATCAAACACAACTTCAGAAACCTTGGGTGCTCTTGGAGTCTTCAGGAGCTTCCCTCTGAGATCTTCCAGGGGTTCCATCTTCTGTTTGGGTGTCGTCATTAACCTCTTCACTCCAGTAAAACAGTCAGGTTGTTCAGGTTTCTGCTTGGGAGTTGACATCTCAATCTTGGACTCCTGCGGTTGCTCTTCAGAGGACATCTCCAAGGCGTCAACAGAATGGGAGACTCCGTCATCCTGCTGTGCAGCAACCTCGGGGCTGAAGCGAGATTCTTCATTATCCTGGAGGAGCCGACTGATGGCCTCACTGTTGAATTTTCCTTGCTTTGCTGTTGAAACGACACTCAGTGGAGACACCACCATCTCGCCTGTTACAGAGCAAACAATGGCTGTTCAAATATGTCACATAAAAAAAAAAAAAAAAACTGTATTCTTGCCATTGCCACTGTCGCTTACCAGTTTCCTCTGGGGTATTCATCACTGATGTTTCGATCAGAGACATCGACTGAATCTGTAGGGGGGTCTTGATGTCACTCTGGGTGTTGGAAACTGATTTCTTCTGCTTTGAACACGCTGGGGTGCTGAATATTTCTGCAACTCCTAAAACCACAAATACAAGCTTCAGATTAATATCCAACAGTAAAATAACACTTGAAATTCATTAACAATAATAAAACTACTGTTCTATGGAATAGTACCAGTCAAATCCTCGTCCATCTTCATATTCTTAGGGAGCAGGGCAATGTTGTGGACAAGCTTGGGAGCACCTACAGCTGGCTCGACGGCCCTAATCTTATGTGCTCTCCCAACAACAATCGTCATGGGTGAATCTGCATGGCCTGTGCTCACATGCTCCTTGAGTTTTCTTGCCGGGGTCTGTGAAAAAATGATTATGTGCAATTCATTGTTTTGATCACCAGGAAGAAATTGTAACGCACAATGTATATTCAGGGACAGAAAGAGTTGACTTCTGTCTGAACAACCTGAACCTATACCCTGTTGGTGTGACATGCTGCACTGAGTGTTTAAGTGGGCAATTTAAAACAAGAGTATCAATGTATCTGTTCACAAAGCTGAAATACTGGAACAGGCAGAGTACATATAAAATGTAATTATACATGTAGCCTAGTTGATAAAAGCACAAATATTAAGTCAGTATAAAGACAGACTGTGCTGATTTGTTAATCTGTAAATATAGACACTTACTGTGTACAGGGTGTGAGACTGATTCACCCCATTTGAACTTACCTTAGGTTTAGGAACAACTGCCTTCTTGGTTGTCTTCCTTTTGGTGGCAGTTTTCTTGGTTGAGATAAGTGTTTGAGACTTGGTCTGACCAAACTTCACAATATCAGCCCAGGAATTCACAGCTTGAAAGAAAACAAAAATTAAATTAGGAAGGATTCAATACTTGTATCTTTGTACACGTCCCCCCCCCCCCTTCTTAAAAGATGACCCTTACCTTTTAAAGATGCACGAGACACCCCGCTTCTCCGATGGCGCATGACTTCCAGAACCCCCCTCAATGCAGTTTTCTTGGCAGACTTCATGCTCTTACGACGGACTCTTGGAGTTGCAGTGGCAGACGACTGTGGAACAGAATCGTGTTCCCCAACAGGTGATGGGGTGCTTATGCGTGAGACTGAAAAACGGCCTTGCACGGTGGGTGTCTGATGTTTTGATGAGCTCATCGGGGTCTTGGCTGGTGTCCCAGTAGTCTCACTAGCTGATTGAGGGTCGGATGAGGCGACAGCCAAAGAGGACCTATGTTTGGCTGTGGGGGTTTTCCTACTCTGGGCAGGGGATGAAGACTTGGGAGTTTTCTGTTGTTTAGGGGTCTGAGAGACTTCTTTAGATGGAGACTTGCTACCAGGAGAGGGAGTCTTTGTCTTCTTTTTGGGGGACTTGTCTTTACTGGGGGATGGAGTTTTTGCTTTTGCAGGTGAAATAACTTTAGCCTTGGGTGACCTCTTGGCAGGTGAAGGAGTCTTGGTAGATGAAACTGAGCGTTTGGGAGACGCCTTCTTACCAGGGCTTGCTTTGGCTTTAGGGCTTGGCTGTTCCTATAATAAAAAAGAAAGAAAACAAGAAGAATTAATTACATTAAACAGAAACAGGCTCAAAATTCAAACAAGTTGCTCCGAAAGCATCATCATCATACCTTTATCAGGCCAATGACAGAAGCTCTTCTAAGGAGTGACTGTTTGTTTTTGGCCACACACAAGCTCCGTCTTGAAGGTGTCGCCCCTTTTCGGAGTGGAGAGTCAGGGGGCAGTCGTTTATCAAACAGCTCTGGGCTCAACTGAGTTCCAAAGGACACCCTCTTCCTCTTCCCCTCTGGTACAGGCAACGGTGCCTCGAGTTCTCCACTCTTCCGTTTCTTCACTGACAGTTTAACTGAAACATAAATATATTTTCCAAGGTTAGGGTTTATTTCTATACATCAATCAATAATGAAGAGCACACCCTCCTTTAGTCACAATATATGGTGTATAAGAGGAAGCCATAAACCAGAGTACTCCTACTATTTTGTTGTTGTTGTAATGGAGAGATAGTAACTGCATGCAATGCGGTCATTTCCACATTAACGGTAAAAATATTAATTTAAAGTTTGTGAGGAAACATGATAACAGAAAAGCATCAAACTCACCGCTGATGGGGACAGTCTGAAGAATATCTTGGGCTTTAAGTTTCTTCTCAGCAGTCCTTGGTGAGGTCCTTGGAGAACGAGAAGGCCCTGCTTTTGGAGTACTGGGTTGAGACTCTGCAGGTACCTTGGTTTGCTCATCACTTGATATTACAGAATCAGTTGGAAGCTTAGGCTCTTCAGCTCTAGCATCTGACTGTTTGCTCTTCCTCCTTGTTGGGGTATTTTGCACAGTAAGACTCTCAACCACCTCACAGGCAGTTGATTTCAGGGGAGTAACCTGGAAACTTATCTTCTGACAAACTGGAATGGTGTTTTCTCCATCGGTGATAGGCGTTTGGGGAAGTGAAGTGTTCCTTTTGTTTTTCGGAGTTCTCTGGATTGGCGTTGTCACCATAGCCTCTTCCATGGGCCTTACTTGCACGATCTTAGAAGTGGAAGTACCTTCAATCCTGGGCTGGCTTACAGGCACAACAGTCATTTCACTCTCCATTCCTTCCTCAACCTGAAATGTCTTGACTATATTTTTGTCTTCTGTGGGAATGACAAACTTCTCCACTTTACTAGGTGAAACTGGTTTTGCTGTGCAGAACCTTGAAGCCGGTGTTTGAGCTTGATTTTCAGATGTCATCCGTTGAGTCTTGGAGTCAAGGCTTTGTTTGCCCATTTCATAGAGCTCACAGAAGGGAGAACTTGTGTTGTTCTGGTCAAGTCTTCCATCTTCTTTTGGTTCGACCACAGAGGATTTGTCTGATTGCTGCAACTTGACAATGTTGGTTCCATCTTTTAAGCAGAAGTCTAAATAAAAAAGTAGCAATTGCAAAATTAACAATTAGCATATTCCACAATTATAAATTTCTCAGCCACTATATATTTGTTCAGTTCAAAGTTTCATAAAATTAGCAGAAGACATCCAATAACTGGCCAAGATTACCTGAGCTCAAATCAGACTTCTTATTTGCCTCAGACAAAAAGGTGCTGGTCACTTGCTGATCCTGCAACACCTAAAGGATGATACAGCAAATATGTTTTACTGTTAAATCACATTACATAAATCTTATTTTTCACTATTCCTTAGGGAGTATTGTTATAAATCGTTGTATTTGTGGTTTTGTCTAACTTAAATCGTATACCTGAAGGGTTTCACTTTTGTTGACAGTAGTGGATCTCCTCTTCTTTGGGGTCGGTGCTGGAGGGTACTCAAATCTGATATGGAAAAAATGTAATAAAACACGGAAACAAATCCAGCATTTTGAATTTAGTTTACTCATCTATGTACAATACAAAGCAAACATCCAAAATATCTGAGATGATAAATTCCTGGTTATTTTGACACACTAACCTGAAAGAACGATCAAGAATTGTGATTAAATCTCCGTGTTTCAAACGTTCAGACTGCTGCAGTACCTCTCCATTAACGCGGGTTGGATTCACTGAGCTTAAATTTGTTAAGATGACCTGTAGAAATAAAGGTTTAATATTGAACACACACACATCCCAAATGATACTGACTCGACTACTACAACAGAGTTTTCAACTAACCTCTTTATTTTCATTCAGGTCAATTTTGCAGTGTTCCTTGGAAACTTGGGGGAGCTGAATGCGAATATCACAATCAGGTTTCCTTAAAGACAAGACCATCAAAAAAGCATTATAATTTGCTATATTTACCTACATTTTCAATTGCTTCACTACTGCCATATGAGCTCTTGATAAACGCAGTGTGATAGTGATATGCTTGAGTGATATGAGTATATGATTATAATTCTACACTACACAGATCATGTATTACACATTTAGAATAAAATTATCAGAAAACGCATGTCCTGATGTACAACCCATTATTGGGTTTATTCTGTATAGAACCCCCTTTGGATAACTTCCAGAAGTAAAAACTGTCTGCACATGTGGGCTACTACGGAGCAAAAGTCTTTAACCGACGTCATCATCAAAAAGCCCGCCTCTTTAACAATTCAAATGCCAGACATGAACAGACAGAACAGACCCTCCACGAGCTACCGGCTACACTTGCGGAAGTGTTTTGTAACCAATTAAATCGAGCATGTCCTAGCTGTACAGTAAACAAGTGGATTACTGATACCGATAGTCACAATTTTTTATTGGCACCAACTAACGATAATGTGTAGGGCAACACTGATTACTGTAACGGAATATTGCCAGAACATTACCTTCCAAATAGACAGGCCGCAGTGAGAGGAAATTCAGTCCCATCTCCTCCACTCCTTTTGATAACAACAATTTTACCATGAAGGGGCATTGTGATCGAAGAAAGTTACCTAAATGAAAAGAGAAGTGTGAGACAACAAATGCACAACAGATGCAAACACTTATTGTTTTAACTTGCTGCAGTTTAGCCAGACAACACTGTTTCCCAAACAAAACATACAATGTATCTAGCTTGATAGAAATGTTATTAAAATGGTAGCTAACCATTCATTATCCAGTTTGACTTCGTAACTGGTGGACTAGGTTTCGAAAACAACAGTAATTGTGAACAGATTTCCAAACATGCATTACCGCGTGCGATTCAGCGTTATATTCGTCTTAGAGACGAGACTTAAAATGTGCTAGTACTAGGCGTCTAATCTACTAAACAAATGCATCTTTACCGTGCAAAACAGATCATTAGATTAAGTCCGTTAAATTTCCAGGATAGGAAAAAAATCTACGCTTACGTATAAATGACCTAGGGCTACTTACGTTAGCTCTAGCTAGTCAGCATGTTGCCGTTAGCATGTCACTATGTTACGAACTCGATCTAGTTACCTGGGATACAGTTAGACTCGTCAGCCGCTGATCATCATCGATACACGTCAGTAGTATGAGACAATATCGGTTCAAATAACAGATATTGATTATAGATCCGATTTGTTGTATATATCCCTAACCTCTAGCTATTGCGTCGACGGCTTGCATACCTAGCTAACTATCTAAAGTCGTATTCTACAGTGAATCAATGTGGTTCTTACGAGTTGGCTGTTTCCATACAGTTGTAAAAGAAATCCTTCCGCCCAAATGGGTTCACTTACGGAGGAAAAAAAACAAAACAAATGGCGCTGTGAGATACTTTTTTTTATTTTTTTTACTATAATATACTGTTCAACTGCATATGTTGTCCGAATCTACAACCAATTTTTGAAATAACAGTAACATATACGGATCCCTAATTTAGAAGGACTATTTTGTTAAAGTCTTAAACGGAGCGATTTTTTACTGTGGAAAGGAGGGCCATTCAAAATCCCGCGCGAAGACTTCTTATTGGCTATGATTGTCACGAAAAGCACGCCTACAAAGTAGTTCCGGATAAATTTAGCGGTCCATGCCATAGACATGTATATATGTCTATGGTCCATGCTATTTCTTAACCGGACACTTGCGATACAGTGTAACGATGTTGACAGAGTCCGCTCACATTGTCTCAAATATATAATTTGCTCAATTTGTATACAATGAGACATGATATTCCCCATGTCCTGGGTTATGAAAAATATATTAGTGATCGATTGTAAAATGTTGAATAATTAAGGACAATCATTTAAACAACTAACACCAGACTCACGGCAAAGTTTAGTTTCCATATAATTGTATTTCTTTCCGGAAAGTGTCATTTAGCTTCTGCAGAATAATGATTGTAGCTGGTGATTTATTTTGTAAAAGCAACTGAGTGTACTAAAGCCGAGTTTCTCAACCCTGGTCCTGGGGCGCACTGCCCCGCATGTTTTATATGTTTTCCATCAGGCTTCTGCAGATGTTGATGATACCCACAATGTGTGTTGTTGGAAAATGATTGGTATGCTGTGTGTCCCCCATTATCTTATCTGTAAGAGTTTCTATAAGAGAGCTATATACAAAATGCCCCCTTGTGGTAACCAAATGCCAGTGCATCAGATTAATTCTGGGGCCAAGCCTGGTTGAGGAATACTGGACTGAAGGACCAGAAATGATTATCACCATACAGCAACATACATATTTGCTATTTTTCACCGTATGTGTTTGTGATTTATATTAGGACATTCGTGATTTGAAATGTATTTCCCAGATACTTGCATTTGTTGGCAAAGAAACAATAATGTTGTACCTACATGTGGAACCATCAAATCATTTTATAAATGCTTTAGCATATGGAGAGAAATTCCACAATAACATCACTGCTACAATTCAAAGACAATCCACTGGATGGCAGTATATGATTATTTCTCTTAGTCATCTTTTCACATCTCAATGTATCCACAATTTCACAAACATTCAATGTTGCAACAGCAATAGATAGCACGCACATTCAATAATTATTAAATGTTGGTTTTATTTTGTTTTAAGTCGCCTGATAATCTTGACAAAATTGCATCATATTCCATAATTCTCAAACCGAGGGTGTGTCTGTTCCTATTCCAGATTTGCCGTGGAGGGAAAACTTGTGCGCTGTTCTGGACAGGTTGAGTCTTGATTGATGAAAGCAGCTTTGACCGTACAAATAAAGAAAAAAACAACAACACATCTACACTTCAGAGAGACTCCATAGTGACATTCTCTTCAGAAACACTTGCTGGTCAAGACCAGTTTCTCTGCCAAGTCCTCCTTCTAACAGGACTAACATAAGTGATTGATGAGGACACCAGGGGCTCAGTAGCAGGGGTGTGTGTGTGTGTGTGTTTAAGTAACTGGAGCTGGGGCACAGCACTAGAGAACGAGGCAAAGCACACAGAATGATTCCTTCCTGAGACATTGGTGCATTTGTGGTACAGTAATGATCTTTTCAATGAGATGTGTGTGTGAGTGTGTGTGTGTCTGAAAGCCAGCCTTTGTGGTGCTATTGATAACTGGCAAATATTAATGACATGTCATTGCTCTGGATGCAACCAAAGGTCACAGATTGTTACAATAAATTATTAGGGAGATAAGAAGTCCTAGTCAACATAAACTTAAGGGGGCTTTACATATATGACCAAAAACAGAGGCTTTCATCCATTCCATACATTTGTCGTTTCTCTTAGACTCCTGTAAGTACAGTGTATACCATTGCTAAGATTGCTCTATGTAATCATACTGTGCCTATAGTCAATGCCTTGTGAGTAACATGTTGTATCAATCACTTTTGCCAGACCCCAAAAAACAAACATCTTTCTCTGTAACATGGTCAAATAGCTAGGTCCCATATTTTAATGCTATTGTGTCATGGTATGAAATATCTGTTGAAAAGTGAGGGAACAAAGTAAAATCATCTGTATAAGCCTTGAACAACTTGGGGGATTCCACGGGCCTGTCCAAAATCTAGGAGCACACCAAATATGTATGTGTTTCCTTCAGTAAAATGTGCTCAGAATGTATTTTTTCTTGAAACACAAAACCTATAAACAAAACACAGAGAAGGTATTTGTTTTAAAAATCAAGTGAAGGCTAAACTCTTCATAGTTTAAAGAAATGAATACAGCTTATATACACAAACTCAAAGGCTACTTAAAATACATCTTAATAAAGAATCTTCATTCATTTGATTTCTTGAAGGACCTGTGACCATATCATACAACCAAGTTCATACAATCATTTTTTTCATTCTCTTTGCAGGAAAAAGAAAGAAAAAGAAAGAAAAAAGAGAGGAAAACAAACCCAACCTGGAATAGTATGTGATATTTATCGCATCTTTTTTTTCTGTGCACGTGTGTTTGTTTGAATTGAATAGAACTTTTAGCTTCTTTACTTTTGTTGATGAGATCATCATCAGTCTGCAAAAAAAAAAAAAAAAACGATGTAACCTCTCTTGATGGTTAAGAAAAGATGAAAACAGTGGAGGAATACAGTTTCTAATTTCAGAAAAACCTTTTTTTCCCCAACCTGTCATTCCATCATGGACAAGTCAAACACAATAATTCCTAACTTTTCTCTATATATTTATATATCTTTTGTACGAAATCTGTTTTTCGAAGTTGGAAAAATGATAAAGACCCAGTCTTTAGGTGCGGTTTTGGCAAGTCCATATCTGCAGTCCGCCACCTTCTGAGAACAACGAAAAAAAGTGTCAGGTGTTAAGTCTGTCCCCGTCTCGCCAGCGTCTATAGAACCAGTCTCCACAGCTCTCACAGGGGCCCCTCCTATTGCATCCATCAGTCTTTCAGAAAAAAGTGGCGAGTAAGAAGGGAGAGGAGATGGAGGAGCAGGGGGACGGAGGAGATATCAGCAGTGTTTTTACAGTATCTTCTCTTAGAGAACCCCCCCCCCCCCCTCCTGACACCTCTCATCGTGTCCACACAGTGTCTTGAACGGGGGAGTGGAGCTAAAGGATGAGAGTGTGTCGAGAGCCGAAGGGGACCCGCGAGTCCCAACGCACGGCCGGTGTCTAGCCCCTCCCCCGGCTGCAGGAGGGGGGGGATGAGGATAGAGTGGGTGGGGTGAGAGGGATGGATGGATGGGGCTGCTACGGTGATTGTGTAGCGGGACTGCTTTGGGCTGAGCTGGGAGACAGGCTGGGACTGCAGCTGCCTGGTGGGGCCCCGCTGCTCCGGGAGCCTGTGGCCCCGCTGTCCAGACCCTCAGAGTTCTCCAACATCTCCTGGATGAGAGGCGGCATGGAGCCTGGGATCTCCATCTTCAGGGTGATGACACGCTCGGCGCCTTGGGGGGTGAAAGGCAAGAGGACAAGGTCAGAAGACAATGGGCAACAGTAACCTCATAGTAACCTCACCTGAGATTTTTTGTTCCTCAGAAATAATTCACATTACTGTTTGAGACCATTAGTGTCGATGACATACTACGCTTAGACAACAAAGAACAAGTTCCTCGATGCGCGTGAGGCGGAATCTCACCTTTGGCGCTGATGCTTCTGAGGTCGGTGATCTTCATCAGCATCTTGGGGAACATGTGTGGTTTGTGTGGCCTCCTCTTCCTCACGTAGATCTTCAGGGCCTCCAGCAGCGGCTCCTGGAGGACGTCCACCTTGTCTGCTTGCTCCAGGTCTTGCCGGTCTGTACAGTCGCCAACGCAACGCAAATACCACACACAATGTCAATATTGAGCATTACGAACATCACACACTATCAGTAGTGGTGGTGATGGTTTGTATAAGTTACTACAGGGAGTCTAAAAGATAACAGCACAGAAGGAACATGACTATTCACGTCTACATATTCATCAGACTCATCATCCAAATATATTTGATAACTTGCACTGGCTAAGACATGCTGTACTGTTAAAACTGTACGATAAAAGGTATGCTGTAGGGGTTTGTTTGTGAAACACTCAGTGATGTGCCGAGTGTACACCAAACAGTTCAAATAAAGTATACGAATGCCCGCAGTACCTCCACAGAGCAGGCAGATGGCGCTGAGAAGCCCTGTCTCTGCATCATCCATCTCCAAGGGTAGCAGCTGGTTGGCGAAGGAGAATACCAGGTCGGTAAGCGGGCCGAAGCCAGCGTTGTGCATCTGGGTCCGGTTCAACGTCAAGCCGTCCGAGAACGTCATAGTGTCCTGCTCTGGCGTGTAGCGCGTGCAGATCCGGAGAATCTGAGAGAACGCGCGGTGGGATTAGATGAGCTTGTTGGATGAAAATCCAGATCATACTGATAATCTTAGGAATTGTAGTCATCTACTGTTCATGACCATTGACTTGTTACGGCCCTCAGGCGAACACAATAACACACACACACACACACAGATTATCCTTACCAGTATGTCCAGACAGGCAGCTTTGAGGAGGGTGATCTGGTCAGCGATAGTGAGGGTGGTGAAGCCAGGCAGCTGTTTGGCAAACTCCACCGTCTTGATGATGCACTTGGTGGACAACTCGCTGAACTTGTCCCACAGGTCCACATCCAGAGATACGCGGCGCTCCGAACTGTTACTCTGAAGGAGGAGAGCGAGTCAGCACTGACGAACGCACGCGCTGACCAGCCAACACGCACCACACACCAACTGTTTCGAGATAGTGCTGTCAAGCAGCCACGTCGGAAACCCCCCCAAGCCCACCCAGCACTCACCGTAGTGTATTTTCCCAGCTGACAGAGGGAGGGGAAGGTCTCCTGGTGGGCCTTGCGGACCCTCTCGATCATTTGCTCCGTGTCGGGGGTCAGAACGTAGCTCTCCGTGCATTCCTGCTTCTTCTCATCCTTCTTCTTCTTGTTTCGGTCGTTTCTCACCGCTAAGAGGCACAAAGAGACCAAGGGCGGCTTTAGCATATGGGGCATCTAGATGTACATACTCTCTCACAATAATCATATCATGTGCTCATATCAGTACTAAGCAGGAATACAAAATATATCTCCGGAGCACAAAGGAGGTAATTCAGTGTGGAAAAAGGTGGAACTATTTTCAAATTGTTTTACAAAACTAGGAGCGGGAGGGACGGAGATATAAAGGTAAGGTAAGACAGGGTCCGGGGTAGGTGCAGCTGGTGGAACAGCAGAGCGGGAGGACAGCACCGGGTGGAACCCCGACGTGCTGCAGAAGAAGCCGTAGGAACACACCGCGGCTCTCCTACGACTGAAACGAGATAAATGATTGTGACCGGGTTCTCCGACGGGGGAGAGAGAGGAGAGAATAGAAGCGAGGGAAGAAAGATGCCATTCCCTGCGGGTGCTCTCCCGGAGAACGGGGCTGCTACACACTCACAGCCCCTTCGTCTGAAATGACAAAAACACTGCAGACAGTGTTTAGCATCGGAATCCCATTAGAGGTCTATCCAGCCCTCTCTCTTCACACTCCCCCCACCCCGCTCTCTCTTTTTCTCGTCATCCCCCCTGCCTAACCCTCGGGTGTGGAGGTCTGACGGGGGTGGGGGCTGCAGGAGGTGGGGGGGGGGGCTGGTGATGAATAGCATGGGGGGTTGAAGTCGTCCATAATGCTGACAAATTGCTGCTGCTTTCATTAGGGGTCCCTGGCTAATCTAATAACATAATATGACAAATATCCAGGGTGGTAATGGTTTAAAGGGCTTCGGCTGAGCCAGCGTCGAAAAATAAACCCCCTCCAGCGCCCACTCCTCTCTCTCACTGCTTCGCCCGCTTTCCTTTCGCACATTTCCACTTCTCTTTGCTCGCCTCGCGAGGTGTGTTTTATCGCTTGTGTCTTTATCTCTGTTTCCTACATGGAACAGCTCTGCCGAGGCACAGACCAAGGAGCAGCCGGGCCTCCCCTGCCTCTGACCCCAGACACATCCTGGAGGACCGGAGGAACCTCAGATCCGTGTCTGGAGGCTGACGTCTCGCTGCTCCACAGCCCTGGCAGGCAGGGAAGGCTGGCCCAGGGCCAGGGAGAGCTGCACCACACAGGGACTACAGCTCATTAATCAGCCCAGGGACAGGCCTCTCTCCCTGGGATAACACTGAGGAAGAGAGAGGCGGGGGTGGGGGTGGGGGTGGGGGGCATCCAGACCCACCCAACACTACATCGCACCAAAACATCTTAGCTAAATGTTTTCTTTCATCCGCTTTGCTACTTTGCAACGTCTAGATTCGCACCGAGTACACATGTAAACGGCGAAGCAGATTAACTACGTGCAGCAGCTGTCTGTGACACACACACACACACACATAGGTGTGATGATTGCATTGTCTGCCAGCCTTACCTAAGATAGCTAAATGATGAGTGGGTCTGGCCCTACTTCCTCCCCCCTCCCTCCCTCCCGCCCCCCCCCCCCCCCCCCCCCTCCTCCTCCTCTCTCAGGGGGCTGCCTGCGCTGCTGTGTGTCCCACCTCCATTAGAGGAGGTGGGAAGGAGAGCCTGCCTTCCTGCCTGGAGATGTTCAATCCCTCCCTAAATAAAAAGTGGGGCATCCTTAACGCCGAGACATTATCCCGGCTGACAAATTGGCAGCGCGATCATAAGCTGCACAACACAATTTAATGAAGTCATTAAAGAACTATTAGCCAGGACTCACAATCTGTCATGGCGAATTGCAGCATGTAATAACTGGAGGGAGATCCATGGCGGGGAAGCACAAGAGAAGAAAGCAATACTGCCTGCCTTCTTCGCTCTGTGTGTGTGCGTGTGTGTTTGTGTTTGAGTGCGAGTGAAAGAGGACGAGTGAGAGAGCAAGCTTAGCCTCTCTCCAACACAATGTGAATATGAGGGGGTTTTCCCCTGTGTCCTCAGACGCTTTCTCCACCCTCAGGTGGTGTGCTGGAACATTTGAACAGAAGCACGCTGTAGTCTGACCTGGGGAACAGCACCCCTGTCACTCAGCCACTGTCTGCACGGGGGATTTCATGGCAAGAAAGAAAGGCTTTGTGTGCTCAACGCGCCTGTGCGAAAATGTGTTTTCTGTGCAGGTGTAGGCGTGTTTGTACTGTATATATGTGTGTGTGTGTGTGTGTGTACATGTTGGAGGGAGGGGGGCCAGGCAGAGATCATTTGAAGGTGGAAAATTAAAGTGCTGGCAGCTCTTCCATCACACAGATTCAATTCAATGGAAAGATAAAAATGTCAATGTTCGCCAGCTCCAGCCTTTTGCCTTCGTGGCACGGACAGTGATGAAACTTTCCCCCACTCCCTCCATCCACTAAGCTCCTCCATCCCTCTCTCTTTCTCATATTTCCCCTCTCCCTCTTTATCCAATAATCGCATCCTCCCCCCCCCCCCCCCCCCGCTCTACTCTTCAATTCTAGACTGCCCTTTCCTCTCCTTCCTGTGTCATCCCTCTCTCTCAATCGCATTGACTTCCACATCTCTCCCTTCCATGCTAGGGGCTCGTGCATTGGGGGTTGGGGGATTGCAAAGACAGGGTGGGGGGGGGGGGGGGGGGAGTGGGGTTGGGGGGGGGGGGTATGGAAGGGTTGTGGCGTAGAGGGGTCGGGGGAAGAGGCTGCTTACCCGGGGGAGCCCTGTCCGCCCCAGTCTGTCCCAGCCCGGTCTCCAAGGGTGGGGGCGGCGGCTGGGCGCCCGACGCCATCCCGCCTTTGGAGCTGGAGCGAGGAGCTGGGGCGACAGAAGGAGGGGCACACGTTTACCCCCTTCTCTCACTGAGACAGGGCTCCCCCTTCTCTCCACACACACACACACACACACCCCACAGCCAAGATCAAAAGGACACGGTGGGGGTTTGTCACACACCGATAGAAATATTTTTTTTTATGTACAGGTAATGACCGTATACCTGAGCGAGGTGGGTTTCGTTTAAGGGCTACCAGACAACTGTCAGGTTCCTAAGTGATCACAAGTGGTCATCATTGGTACTGAAGAGACTACCTCCCAGTCGGATCAATAGTCATCTGTTATCACTCTACCACCCCCCCTTCTCTCTTTCTCTTTCTATCTCTCTTTCTTTTTCTCTCTCTTTCTCTCTCTCTCTCTCTTTCTGTCTCTCTTTCTCTCTCTCTCTCTCTCTCTGGCTTGGCATGACCACATGGCATCTCTCCTGGCACTGCTGTCAGAGCGGTTTGCCCGTTCAAGGTCAACCAGACATCCCCTAGAGTGTGTTTACGTGTGTGGGGCTCCCTGCTGGTCCCAGATGGCAAGCTTCTCCCCTTCCCCACCAACAGAGACTAACTCGCCGGCCAGCACGACGCAGGGCCGACTGCAGATACGCGTCTCAGCCCAGCACGCTACTACACACACCAAACACCAACTCGCAAAACTGACTGGAAATTAACAGGCAAGCTTATGAGAGAGCAAATCCTTTCCCTTCGAGTGTCTTTTCAACAGTATATACGCTTCTAGTGCAGTACAGGTTTCGCACCAGTAGATGGCAGTGCGATTACAAGCTATCGCCACGAGGAGCTAAGTGTGTATAAAAGAGCTGCCTCCTGTGATCGCCCTAACCATGATTAATGGGCCCATTCAGAGGTAAGGAGCTCAGAGGATAACTTACTTTACAGTAGGCCTTGGCCGTACCGGTGGGGAGCACCAGGAGCTCTTACTGTACACAGCACAGATGACAGGGAGAAAGGGACTGTGTCATGTAAGTGTGTGTGTGTGTGTGTGAGAGAGAGATTTTGTGTGTCATCGTGCTTGTGTTTAAAATTCATCTGAGGTAAAAATAAAAATAAAAAATAATAAAAGAATCGTCACACAAGTCTGGTTCTCACCTACACCAATTAGTTCATCAAATCTGACAGTATGTGGGTGTGTACGAGAGTGTGTGTGCGCGCATGCATGACGGAAGGAGGGCGTCACACAGCCTTGGGATACACTGATGAGAGCAGAAACCTGCTCTTTGGCTCTCCACAGGTGATAACATATTCATCACAGAGCCCCGCCAAGCCTCACAACACTTTCACAATTAGATGTGGTGCCAGGCCACCCTCACTCCTGTGCAGCCCTCACACACACACACACACACACGCGCGCGCACACACACACACACACACAGAGATTCTCATCCAACTTGATAAAAAAAAAGACAGTAACTGACTCACTGTCTACTTAAAAAAAAAAAAAAGGTATGCTGACTTCATGGCAAAATAATTAAGACACAATGCCATCTTAGCCACCAATGTGTTCATAGGTATATGTTATGTTGACTATTCGTTTAGACTTTATGTTCATGTAACCTGACAGTTCAGTATTAGTAGCTAATTAGTAGCCTTAGTTAACGTGTTTCCACAGTGGTGGCCGTCCTTCACCACCACGACTGGACAAAGATAGTGGGACACACAAACACACGACATAACTCTGATGAGGTCATGAATATTCAAATAACTATTTAGTTTATATAGCGATAGAAATCAGCCCGTGTCTTCTGGTAATACCATGATGCGGTTACATTCAGCAAGAATCATGGACCTCCATGTTCTGAGGAGTGAATTTAGGAGGGCCTGACAGCAAAGCACTCTGGGTACTGTAGTTTAGGGGTGTACTGCTCCTACTACTATCACTACTCACACTCCTTGGACATCCCCACTTCCAGGCACTTCTGCAGCCGGCAGTACTGGCAGCGGTTGCGTGTGACCTTGTTGATGATGCAGTTCTTCTCCCGGTGGCAGGTGTACACCATGTTCTTCTGGATGCTCCTCCGGAAAAAGCCCTGAGGGATGGAAGGGTGGGCGAGAGATGGAGAGAAAGATGGAGAGAGATATGGAGAGAGATATGAAGAGAGAGATGGAGAGAGAAATTGAGAGAGATGGAGAGAGAGATGGAGAGGGAGATGGAGAGGGAGATGGAGATGAAAAAAATTGTTAGAGAACCTGTCAAACTTTTAGATAAAAGTCCTGTATTTAGGACAGATGTTCAGCAATTAAAGGCAATAAGTTACCTAACACCAAGCTCTTTAAGGGCTTAGTAAAACATAATCTGGACGAGGACAAACATTAACTCCTGTTGCCATTCCATGAGGTCACCCACCTGGCTTCATACAGGCGCATTAGCACACATTAGACACATAAGGCTTTTAGTGAGGGGCTTGGAGGGCCTGAAAGACCGAGGCCAGCTTAACTATCTTCCTACCTAGCCTTGGCCTACTTTATAGGGTTTAACCAGGCAAAAAGCAGTTCTGGATTCAGGCCAACTACACATCATCATTACAGCAAGAGAACATTGGTTTTAGAATGCTCCCCAGCCAAAACAAAAGCACTCTTCCTTCCTTCCTTCTCTCCCTCTTTCCCTCCCTTTTGTCTCTTTCTTTTCAATCTAAACGGATCAGGGGGAAATCTGAAATGAAATTAAACTAGAGTGAAAGAAGGAGGGGTAAAAAAAAGAGCACCCAATGCCAGGGGGCAAAGCCAAATGCTCTCATGGCTGTTATTTTGACTGCAGATGTATTGTGGAGAATGACGATTAGAGACGTGAGGTCAGAGAACTACAAATAGTACAAACATTCATGGCACAAATAAACATCACAACCAATACAGATAATACTGCATGCAACTCACATGGGCAGGCCACACCCCCTTGTTAGCTTTAGACCAATTAGACGCCATCTCACATTAGCTCCCCCCCCTCTCTCCTGTCACATGACCTTGGAAAAAAACACCTACTAGGCACTGCCCAATGCATTCAAGGCTAGCGATTGACTGGACTTCTCCTGTGCTAGGCTGTAAGTTCAGTGCAATGTTGACTGGACTGGGGAGAGGGGTGGGCCATGTTTGGGTGGTGCCGTTGGCAGGGGAGTCCAGGATGAAGCCAGGAGATTAGATCGTTGGCCCTCCGACAGATGGCCGACAAAATAAAGCCTGCAGTTTGTCCTTCCCGGATCACTAGCTATATGGTATCTGTCCTCTTCTCCTCCCTCACCTCCCTCCCTCCCTCCTCTCGCCCTCCCCTCCCTCCCTCCCTCCCTCCCTCACCTCCCTCCCTCCTCTCCCCTCCCCTCCCTCCCTCCCTCCCTCCCTCCCCTCCCTCCCTCACCTCCCTCCCTCCCTCCCTCCCTCACCTCCTCCCTCCCTCACCTCCCTCCCTTACCTCCCTTCCTCACCACCCTCCCTCACCTCCCTCCCTCCCTCCCCCTCCCTCACCTCCCTCACCTCCCTCCCTCCCTCCCTCCCTCCCTCCTCCCCACCCCACCCCTTCTGAGAAAAAGGGAGTGATCACATGAGGTTGGGTTTGAGGTATTTCTGTGAGTGTGTGTGTGTTATGCTGCTTGGGGAAAAGAAGTGTGTGCATCCTGATAACAGCAACCACTCTGGAACGTAATAA